>NC_084745.1:12544525-12574525 GCF_033978785.1 Entelurus aequoreus | reverse complement strand
AAATAAATAATAAATATATGACTTATTTGACTGGGACCCTTTTGGTCCCAGGACCTTTAGTTAGATTTTTTAAAAACTGTAATTGGTCAAAGTATAATAATGAACCAAAATCAATCAATGTTGCTATGAATTATTGATCTATTTAACGATACAATTAACAACAGTAGGAATTGGAATCATATGGCCCCATTCCTGGTTGGAGGGGGTTTAATTATTTTGCAATGCAGTCTGCTGAAAACAATGGAAAGCGCCACTCTACATAGCAACTGGAAGTACCAGACAACACATTTTAAGATATTCAACACTCTACTGCCCTCGTTCGGCTAAAGTGGATAGTGCACTCTCCCAATTCGTCATGTTCCATGTGTCAGGTAAACAGCAAAGAATGGGTACATATACATGGAATACATATATATATTTAAGGGACATTAATCCACGGCAACCCAGTGGTTACTCTAATTAAAAATGTGAATATTTGTGTTTTCTACCTGCAGCATTGGACGTGTAATCTGAGCGTAGAACAGCTGCGAAAAAACAAAAAACAGGTCAGATCAATAAAACATTTTTAAAAAAAGATACTTTCAGTCCTCAAGGTGAGCCACCATTAATGAGGATGGAGTCTATGTCCACAGGTAGTCCCAGCAGGTAGCCCACAGAGGATCGGTTCTTGAGGCTGTTGTGTACGGAGTCCTTGAGGATGACGCCCACACATTCCTCACACACCGCCGGGCTCCTGAGATGCGGCACCACAAAGACCATCCAGAAGTGCACCAGCACGCCTCCTTTGTTGTTGGTACTGAGCCACGCGGCACACGTTACAAACACAGTTTGATCAACCATTGACTACAATGAAGTCTACCTGAGGTCGGAGATGGTGGCGTGCTTGTACAGGCGGGCCACCGAGGACATCTTGTACACGCTGCTCACCTGCAACACAAAACCACCACAGTATACTGTGCATATCGTACTTGACTCACTAGACCAGGGGTGTCCAAACTGCGGCGCTCTTCAAGTTGGCCCGCGAGACGTCCTGAGTTTAATAAGGAATCTGGCTGAAGGGAGATTTCAATTCACTTTTAAAAGTCAAATCATATGCTGCTACTTTGTCGTCATCTTGTGGACAGAATGAGTAATTCAGGCCAATGATCATTTATCACGCTTTGAATGAAACTGGGCGCAGCATTTACTTATATTACTGAATGCAAACAACCTTCCCTAGTCGTGGTGCAAAAAAACAAAAAATTCAAAATCGAACCATCAAAAAATGCCAACAGACATGGTCATACATAACACAATTTGTGGATATTATAACAAACCTCCATGCACCATAAAAAAAAAAAAAGAATTACACCCATGTTGTTGTGGCTTGTGCAGCCCTTTGAAACATTTGTGATAAAGGGCTACATAAGTAAACTTTGATTGATCATCATCATCATTTCTTTTTATTCCTTTCATAAAAATGCATATATACAAGCCATGTACAGTTGACACTTTTTTTAGTTTCTTATACATTTTCATAATCAGAAAGGAGCAGATGGAAGAATACTATTCTTATATTTATCTGCCCCCTTTTTAACACAAATTATTTAGATGACTTTATCACTGTTCCCTCCACCAACACCCGAACTCCAACATACTTTTAATTTTCGTTTAAGCATTTTCAAAATGACACTTTCCAATCAAAATCAAAAAGCAGTTTGATATAATTCCAGTTGTCTCTTTTTGTAACTCTTTTTAAATTCAAAGATATTCTTGCAACTTTTTAAGTCTTTGTCTAGAGAATTCCATGCTTTCACAGCAGCAACAGACGAGCACATTTGCTTCAAATTTGTTCGCACTCTTGGATGTTTAAAATCATACGGCCTTCTGTGGTTCTCATCTTCCGACGTGAACACAAATAACTTTTGTAAGTCCTTTGGAAGAACTTTATTTCTAGCTTTGAACATCACTAATAGAGTATGCAATTCTACAATGTCTTTTAGTTTTAATAATCCTGACCTAATGAAGAGTGGATTTGTGTGGTCTCTATATCCTACTGTAAAAATGATACAAATTGCTCTTTTCTGTGAAAGAAATAAAGGCATTATGTTGCTGTGATATGTATTTCCCCATATTTCTGCACAATAATTGAAATAAGGTAAAATAATTGAGCAGTTTAACATTCTCATTGTATTATACGGGAAACTGTATTCAACCTTGTTCTAAATAAATAAATTTTTAGATAGCTTATTTTTCACATGCAATATATGAGCTTTCCATGTCAACTTTTCATCTAAGATGACCCCATGATGATGATTGATTTATTCAAATCCATTACAAAGGATAATGGAAAAAATGCAAAACACTATCACCACACTTATCGATGTTTGGCACATTTTAGCTGCTTACAAAACTTTAAAAGGAGGTTGTCATGGAAGTAAACAAGGTAGGAGTCCAACTTTCACATACTCTTAATATCCAATTATATAAATCACTAATTATATATATATATACAGTGGGGCAAAAAAGTATTTAGTCAGCCACCCATTGACTAAATACTTTTTTGCCCCACTGTGTATGTATATATATATATATATATATATATATATATATATATATATATATATATATATATATATATATATATATATACACACACACACACATATCTATATATATATATGCACACTGTATACACGTATACAAAAACACACACACACATATATACATATATATATATATATATATATATATATATATATACACACACACACACACACACACACACACACACACACATATAGTTCTATATATATATATATGCCCACTGTATACACGTATACAAAAACACACACACACACACACATATATATATATATATATATACAGTATATATATAAAAACATTTTTACATATATATATAAAAACATACACACTGTACATATTTAAAACATATATACATATACACACACATAAAACATACATACAAAAACATACATACATATACACACATACGTATATAATATATATATATACATATATAGAAATATATAATACATATATGTACATAATACACATATATATGTACATATATAATACATATATGTATATAATACATATATAAACATATACGTATATAATACATACATATAAACATATACATATTTAATACATATATATAAACATATACGTATTTAATACATATATATAAACATATACAATATATATCTATAAACATATATATACTTATGTATATAAACATATACGTATATAATACATATATATAAACGTATACATTTATAATACATATATATAAACATACGTATAATACATATATATAAACATACGTATAATACATATATATAAACATACGTTTATAATACATATACAAACGTATACGTTTATAATAAATATATATAAACATACGTATAATACATATATATAAACATACGTTTATAATACATATATAAACATATACATATATAATACATATATGTATATAATACATATACAATATATATTTATAAACATATAATACTTATATATATAAACATATACAATACATATACTGTATATAAACATATGTATATAATACATATATGTATATAATACCTATATATAAACATATACAATATATATTTATAAACATATAATACATATACTGTATATAAACATATACGTACATACTACATATATATATATATAAACATATACGTTTATAATACATATATAAATAAACATATACGTATATAATACATAAATATATATAAACATACAATATATATTTATAAACATATGTATATAATACTTATATATATAAACATATGTATATAATACATATATAAACATATGTATATAATACATATATGTAAACATATGTATATAATACATATATGTAAACATATGTATATAATACATATATAAACATATGTATATAATACATATATATATATACTGTATATATATATATATATATATATATTTATATATACATACATATATGCACACATACATACATATACACACGCTGCCCCCAGGGCAAAACGTTAAGGCCAGCCCTGCACTAGACCCACCACTTGCTGGATTTTGTTCGCCATGGAGACAAACTCGTGGGATTCGGCCTGGCGGTACTCTGGGATGAAGTCCATGTTGGCCACACGGAACATGCCTGCAAAGTAGGCGCCGCTGTTGCCTTCTCTTCGAACTGGGGACAGTTTATTAGGTACAACATGATGTGAACAAACTGAGTTTAAAACAGTTTAATCAAAAACATTTACATTCTGCTGTTTATTGTATTTGATACTTTGTGAGATGATAAATACAGTAAATGCAATTAGTATAATAATCTATTATTAAGTATTTGTTTATTTCATACATGCATAGTTACAGTACAGTATTTGTTTCACATTCCAGAATGCCCGAAAAGGAGTAGGAAGAAGCAGAGCTACATACTGTATAACAGGAATAATTATCTGTTATCTTTTATATAATTGTGTATTTATTGATTTTTCTGCACAACATTTTCATGCAAAAATCAAGTATTTACCCCATGTTTATATTTTATTTTATTATAAATTAATTGTAATTAATACACAAAGTACAATTCATCATATAATTTATTGTTCAATTCATATTATATTTATATCAGGACTGTCAAATTATTAATATTGTTTTGTTAAGATTAATCACATTTGGATTAATCATGATTAATCACAGGTGATTACTCGCTTGCATAATTAAAATTATGTTAAGAAAAGAGCCCAACATTTGTACACAAATGCAATATTTTTGTCAGAATAATCATTTTTTGTGATTATTCACATTAATTACCTTGTTAATTTTGACAGCCTGAATTTGTATACTTATATTAATATAAATATTCATATTTATTTTAAAGTATTAAATTTTTTTTAACAAAAATATAGATATATCACTATACATATTTGTAATTATTATATTTTTAAGAATCATGGATTTTCTTTAACCAAAACAATTCAGAGTGATTGAAAATGTGTTCAATATTAGACATACATTTTTATTATCTTTATAAATTTAAAATTTGGTGGCATTAAGTTACATTAAAAATAAATATTCTGTTTGAAGTTGTGCTCGTTTTTAATCGGAAAAAAACAACACATAATAAAGTGGTGTACCCCGCCTTCCGCCCGATTGTAGCTGAGATAGGCTCCAGCGCCCCCCGCAACCCCGAAGGGAATAAGCGGTAGAAAATGGATGGATGGATGTTTCAGATAAATAGGAAATACTCCAAAAATGTGTCGTGTGACATATTGAAAGAAAAACTTGTTCAAAACTATAAAACACAATTTCAGCCTTCTAACATTTAAATGTATTGATTTGTTGAAAACAAGGAAAATGCAAAAACATTTTAATTTTCTTTGTACAAAGCAGACTATATAATTGTAAAATACATTTATTTTAACGTGTTAACATTTTTTAAACTAAAAACAAAACAAATGTAGATATATCTATATAAATATTTCTAATTTTAAAGTATGTATTTTTTTTAACCATAAAACATATGAATGTCTAATAATACATTTTTATCACTATTTCATTATATTTATATTAAAATATAATACATTAAACATTGTGTTATATTTAAAAAAATATTCAGTTTGAATTGATGCTTGTTTTTAATGTGAAAAACAACAAAAATTAAAGTTTGTTATGTTTCAGATAAAGATAAAGTACTCCAAAAGTGTGGTGGGTAAATTTTTTGAAAGAAAAACTGGTTCAAAACTATATGGGCCAATTTCAGTCTTTTAACCTTCAAATGTTATTCAAAACAAAAAGTGCAAGCAGACTATATAATTTATCTATTTTAAAGTATTAGTGATTTTTTTAAACCACAAAACAAAACATTATATTTAGATATCATATTAATATAAATATTTGTAAATTTATATGATTTAAAATATTGATTTTAACCATAAAAATTCAAAGTATAACAAAAATTAAATATTAGATATTTGATTATTATATTTACATTAAAATATAGTGCATTTAAATATTCTATTTAAATTAGTGATCGTTTTTCATCTTAAAAACAACACAAATTAAAGTTTGTTGATGTTTCAGATAAAGATAAAATACTCCAAAAATGTGGCGGGTGACACGTTATAAGAAAAACGTGTTCAAAACTAAAAGGTCCAATTTCAACCTTCAAACCTTTAAATTTATTGGTTTGTCAAAAAAAAGAAAAACGCAACAAAACATTTTTTTTTTTTTGGCACGAGGCAGACTATATAATATAAAATGTATTTATTTTTAAATATTAACAATTAACCAAAACATGTATACATTATATTAATATGAATATTTTTAATTAACATTAATTTAAGTATTCATACATGAAAAAAATTTATTGTAATAAAAAATGTATTCAATATTAGACATTCAATTTCATGATCCATTCATCTTCCGCTTATTCGATGTCGGGTCTCAGGGGCAGCAGCCTAAGCAGCATTTCATTATATTTATATAAAAATATAACATTCAAAAATGTGTTTCATTATATTATATCTATTCTGTTTAAATTAGTGTTTGTTTTCAATCTAAAAAAATAAACAAATGAAAGCTAAAAATAGTCCAAAAATGTGGTGGGTGACACATTAAAAGAAAAACTTAAAACGGTATGGCCTAATTTCAACCTTCTAACCTTTAATTGAACTGATTAGTCCAAAAAAAATTAAAAAATTCAGAAATTGTTTTTTATTGGAAGGCAGACTACATATAAAGCAGGTGTCATACTTACATATAAAGACCCAGAGCAGCGACCACAAGACGACCACCAGCACAAACACCACAGCTGTGATGATGACCGCCAGGTGCTGGATGCTCAGCAGGTGGGCCCACAGCCTGGCGAGGCCTTTGGGCTTGCGCCGGGTCTTCCTGAACTTCCTGCAGAGCTTCTGTAAGGTGTGGTCCACCGTGGACACCTCCACGGACACGTCTGCAACCTACAGACACAGACACCATAAATGGCACAATACATCTCATCTGCCCTTTTGGAGAGACAGGATGGAGGGATGGGATGCAATTCATGACGCTGAACGAACAGAGGGCCTAAATGTCACCTTCCAACTCACGGTCATTAACATCCCTGCAAAAGATGAATGGACTTCAGTGATGAGGTCATTACTCCTTGAATTACCCTGCAGTGCTCATGTATTATTCATGCAGGGTCATCATATACTGGGCAAGTGGCACTTCATTCCCAGCAAGCTCCCACAGGAGGGCCACAAGTATGGAGGGAAACTACAAACATATTTTTACAATAACTAGTCAAAGAACCATTTTCTTCTATTAGGAAAACACGATTCGCATGTATGAAAACAACTTTGTGCCACTAAAAAAAACGATTCGCAAGCATAAAAAAAAATTTCCTCAATTAAAAAAACAATTTGCAAGTATGAAAATGTTCTGCAAATAAAAAACAATTCACAGGTATAAAAACAATTTTCTTTAATAAGAAACAAAAAAACAATAAAACAACTGTGATGAGGTGGCGACTTGTCCAGGGTGTACCCCGCCTTCTGGCCGAATGCAGCTGAGACAGGCTCCAGTACCCCCCGCGACCCCAAAAGGGACAAGCGGTAGAAAATGGATGGATGGAAAAAAATAAAAATTTTTTTCGCAAGTATTCAAATTTTCTGTAAGTAAAAAATGATTTGCAAGTATAAAAACAATTGTCAATTTTCAATCAAAAAACGATTCACAAGAATAAAGAATATGTTCTGCAATTAAAACCAAGTTGCAAGTATGACAATTTTCTGCATGTAAAAACGATTCCAAAGTTAACATAATTTTTTTCAATTAAAAAACGATATGTAAATTAAATTATTTTCCGCAATTAAAAAAACCCAAAACGATTCACGAGCATAAAAACAAATTTCCTCAATTAAAAAACAATTCGCAAGTATAACAATTTTCTGTGAATAAAAAGTATAAAAAATATTTTCTTCAATTATAAAACCATTTTCTTTAATTAACATTAACATTTCGCAAGTATTAAAACTTTTCAGCAAGTAAAAAAATTATTTGCAAGTTAATAAACAATTGTCAACAATCTTCAATCAAAAAACGATTCGCGAGTATAAAAACAATTTTCTGCAATTAAAAACGAGTTGCAAGTATGACAACAATTTTCTGCTGGTAAAATAACGATTCGATAATTTTTTTCAATTAAAACGATACGTAAATAAAACAACTTTCCACAAATAAAAAAAACGATTCGCAAGCATAAAAACAAATGTCTTATAAATGGCTTTTCTACCTTCAAGGTACTCAAAGCGCTTTGACAGTATTTCCACATTCATCCATTCACACACACATTCACACACTGATGGCGGGAGCTGCCATGCAAGGCGCTAACCAGCAGCCATCAGGAGCAAGGGTGAAGTGTCTTGCCCAAGGACACAACGGACATGACTAGGATGGTAGAAGGTGGGGATTGAACCCCAGTAACCAGCAACCCTCCGATTGCTGGCACGGCCACTCTACCAACTTCGCCACGCTGCCCCTTCAATTAAAAAAACTATTTGCAAGTATACCAATACTCTGCAAATAAAACAAAGATTCGCAAGAATAACAAATATTTTCTTCAATTAAAAAAATGTTTCGCGAATATAAAATCTTTTCAGTATAAGTATAAAAACAAATTTCTTCAATTAAAAAACTGTTCAGAAGTATCAACATTTTTTGTAAGTAAAAAAAAAAAGATTTGCAAGTATAAAAATACATTTCTTCAATTAAAAATATTCACAAGCATAAAAACTATGCTTGCAAAAAAAATGATTCAAAAGTGTAAAAAAATGTTTCTTCAATTAAAAAACGAATTGCAAGTATAAAACAATTTTTTTCAATCAAAAAACAATTTGTGAATATGAAACAGTTTTCTTAGGTTAAAAAATTATTTGCAAATATGGCAAGAATTTTCTGCAGGTAAAATAACGATTCCAAAGTTAACACAATATTTTCCAATAAAAAACGATATGCAAATAAAAATGTTTCTGCAATGAAACGATTCGCAAGTATAAAAACAATTTTTTGCCATTAAAAAACATTTGTAAATATTAAAAAACATTTTCTGCAATTAAAAAACAAGTTGCAAGTATAAAAAAAAAAGTCTGCAGGTGAAGATGAGATTCACAAGTAAACACTATTTTCTTCAACTAAAAACAGATTTGCAAGTATAAAAATTATCTTCTTCAATTAAAAAAATGATTAACAGATAAGAAAAACGATTGTATTCGATCAAAAAACGATTTGCAAGAATAACTATTTTCTTCAATCACAAACGATTCGAGAGTATAAAAACAATTTTCTTCAATAAAAAAAATGTTCGCAAGTATAAAAACAATTTTCTTCAATTACAAAAACGGTTGGCGAGTACAAAAAGTAACTTATGCCAGTAATATTCCACCCTGCGCGATCCACACACTTGCACTCAGAGCAGCCGTATTACTCATTCTACAACAAAACTTAGAGGTTAATTTACAGGTTGAGCTTATTTCCCCTCCTTCCAGTCCGCCATTTTAATCCCCATTCTGCTTCTTCTTCTTTGTTATTTTTGGCGGACGGCACCATGCGCAAACAGTAGCTCTGACGGCCTTGTATTGACCGATTGAGTGCAAGTGTGTAGATCGTGCAGGGTGGAATATTACTGCCAGAAGTTTTAACTTGAAGAAAATTATTTGTTCCTCGCGAATCTTTAATTGAATAAATGTGTTTTTATACTTGCACATCATTTTTTATTTGTAGAAAACTGTTTTTATACGTGTGAATCCTTTTACTTGCAGAATTAGTTTTTTTACACATTAATTGTTTTAAATGCAGAAAATTGTTTTTCTACTCACAAATCATTTCAAATGAAAAATAATTGTTTTATACTTGCGAATCGTTTTTTAATTGAAGACATTCTTTTTTTTTTAACTTGCGAATCGTTGAGTTGAATAGTTTTTTGTTTTGTTTTTTACCTGCGAATCGTTTTTTTGGTTGAAAACTTATTTTTTCCTACTTGTGAATTGTATTAATTTAGGAAAATCTTTTTTTTTTTTACGCATGAGTAAAAAGTAAATATCACTCCATACACAGCATCTGTTTTAAAGAAGAGAATGTTCTTACACTGGCAGCGTCGTGTTGAGATGCGTCCACCTCGCCGCTGTCCTCCTCAGAGCCCATGACGCAGGCATCCCTCACGAGCGCCTGAAAGCCTCCGACCCGTTTGCTTGGAAAAGACACATCCTGAAGTTACGAGGGAGACGCGAGCTCGGCGCCGCGCGAACACAGCCAGCACGCCGCGCGTTGCGAGAAATACGACACGGGTGGAGAGGCTCACGTTACGTTCATCGACTCCGCTGCAAAATGTCTGCTTTAAGAGTACAAGAGTTTTTATTTACAGCGTTAATAGACAGACGTGACAGTGAAAAAGACAAAGAAAAAAGGGTCCAGCCTTTCTGCAATAAAATAAGTCAACATAAAAGCAGAATGTACATCATTGTCACAGTTAACATGGAGGAGGCGGAGTCACAAAGAGAAACGAGGCTTAAGAAGAAGAAGTGAGCAGCATCTTCATCACAGTCAGTATTTTTAACACTAGTTTTCAGCGTCCGCAACAACACACGCACACTAACGTGTCGGCACATTCACGGGACGGTTAGGAAGGGGCGGAGCCTCCTTTCCAAAACAAGGCACCGCGGGTGAAGCTGTGGAGCAGCTGGTAGGGTTTCCTCTTGGGGGGCTCGGCCAGAGAGAAGACCTGCTGCTGAGGCACGCTGGTGGGAATGGTGACGTGGCGCTGGTGAAGCGGGTGGAGGGTCTGGTGATGCGGCGGGACGGAGCCGGAGTAGCCGACAGCTGCGAGTGAATGAAAAGAAGCAGGAGTTAAACATGACTTACCATTAGGCAAACACAGGCAGTTGACTGGGGCCCCAAAACGTCTCATGAAAAACTATGAATCAAGTTTTCTTCTAGTTACATCTTTTTGTCTTCATTTGTGCGCTTAAAAATACACAAAAATACTTAATCATGATGGTTTGACAGCTCCTCCCTTTCTGTTTTACTGCACATGTGCAGACTTGATTCCGGAACACAGACCAAACCAAACCTGTTGGCGCGGTTATGAGAGGTTTTATCAAGATAAAGGAGAGTTTTGGTTGATTTTGGCGGCGCCAGTGGACCAAAGCGGTAGTGTTTTGCCTGAAGGAGACCACATTTCCCATGAAGCGTCCCACTGACATGATGTCCGTTGTAATATTGGCACAAATATGACGTCTCTGATGGCTATGCTAATGTTAAATAGCAGACACTATCAATAAATTATCTTGGATTGGGCTACAAACATGACACTACTACCAAGAATGTATCGGGGCAGATGCAGGTCTGAAGCAAAGAAAGACCGGCGGAAGTTTTTTCAAGGAAGTAGTGTGCAATATATTGCTACTACGCAAATTTCAGATAGCTAAGATTAGCATTATCATTTTGATTTGAGCATCGAAAGTCCCTTACTACTTTAGCAGGAACAGAGCCAATGTAGCAACGGTCTGAAATTCTTCGTCTTTGAGCTCACGCCACAGAGTGAAAGCTGGGGCAATGTTGATCCTTGACTGTCCTTTTATCCGGGTAGTCTCCGTTTTTTTCTTTTTGCCTCCCCGTGACTGCGTAGGTTCCCTCCGGGTATTCCGGCTTCCTCCCACCTCCAAAGACATGCACCTGGGATAGGTTGATTGGCAACACTAAATTGAACCTAGTGTGTGAATGTGAGTGTGAATGGTTGTCTGTCTATCTGTGTTGGCCCTGCGATGAGGTGGCGACTTGTCCAGGGTGTACCCCGCCTTCCACCCAAATGCAGCTGCAGTGCCCCCCGCAACCTCGAAAGGGACAAGCGGTAGAAAATGGATGGATGGATGGGTCTCCTCAGACAAAACTTTTTGTTTCTTTGTTTGTTTTGGTGCTTCTGCCATGATAGCAGTATTTGCATGTAGGCATTCTTCTTCTTTTAGTTTTCTGGCGGCATTCTGTCTTTTTAAGGAATGAGGAAAGGGGAGTGACGTTTGCTGTAAAGCAGACAGCACATTTATAGTTTTTTGTGTGGCACGGTTCCTGCCCCCTTCCTCAAAGTTGCTAAGTGCCAGTGAGAGCGACACAGGCCATGACACAGGTGTCATTCAACCAGTTGCAACTCCATGTATTATCCCAAAAGTTATGAAAATATTTTATGAAGGTTGAAAAGTTACTTAGCGATGTAGACCTTGAGGAACCCCGCCACAGAAAAAAAGACTACAAACATGCTGATTTGCTTTACGGCATAAGTCACTTCCCCTTTTCCCCATTCGTTAAAAGGACAGAAGTCGATGCAAATGTCTATGTGCAAGCGTTACATTTGTATTGGGAAGTTACTACTCGGAATTTTAACCGGGAAAGCCCATTGAAGCACACAGCTTCTAAAACGTGTAGATCATCCTCCTTATATTCAGGATCATCATTTGGCCCAAAGTAGTCTTTGCTGTCTCTCATGACTAGTAGTGTTGTTGTCTCTTTTTCCCACCAGTCACACTTCCAGCCTACACTATAACAGCGCTTTGGCCAGATTCAGTCCAACAGCGCTAACAAAATAATCATCTCTGAAAAATGGCTTTCACTTTATTAAATGTTGATTAATGTTTTGTACCAATTACAGTAATAGTTATACTCACTGCAGACCTTGCCAAGCTTCAATGTGCAGCTCTTGCAAGGTAGTATCTAACATGCTAAATTACATATTTTTGGTATGTGCACGGCCCCAATGACGAGGGTTGCCCTGGCCCCCAAATGACTAAATGTCAGAATAATTGTATCTAAGTTATCACAAAACTTTGTTACATTGAGTTCAGCTCGCCCTGCGAGAGGACAAAAGCTGTCTTTGATCTTACCAATCCAAAGGCTTGTAAAACTCCACTGTGTAGGATGCGAATCAACATGAAGGTGTTCTGTTTCTTTGATGTATTGTAATCCACAGAAAGATTTTGTCCTGACCCGAGATCTACAAAGCGGAGAGAATGCAGGGCCTGACTCCCCTCCAGGCACCTTTTCTGTAAACTGTTTACGACCTTTTCTTTGAACTGTTTTTAATCAAAGGCGATGGCTGTTTACGACCCCCCTCCCTTAGAAACAGCTGTTGCCATGTAATCAGGGAAAGTCCAAATAAAAGAGGAGGCGTACAATCTTACGTCAGAGCGTGGTGACACTGTGCAAGGGTACAGGTGTACGTGTTTCTCCTCACTGAGCCAAATTTAATTCTGTCCCTGTTTGATTCCTTGCTTCTTGTCTTGTTTAATAGATGTCATCAGTGTTTGAACCTGACACTAAATAAGCCCTTGAACAAACGAAAGAAGAAAACTGTCTCCTTACTTTTGATCTTGCCTTGTTTGGCTCTTCTGGCATTAGCAATAGCTTGTTTTCTTTGCTCCTCGCTGATTTCTATTCCTGCAAAACAAAGCAAACATCTTTAAATACGGTTCATGCAGGTTTCAACAGATCTAATTGTATGCCCTTTAATGCAACTTAAAACTAATTTAATGCCAAAGTTCTACTGTAGGTACTTATTATATACACACACACGCCGTATATTATGGACTTTAAGCTGCTACCTTTTAGGCTTATAGAAGTGTGCAACTGATTTATGGATTTTTCTTCACTTACCGCCATAATGCAAATAGTTTTTATTAAACACATGCAAAGACCCTTAAATGCTGTGTTATTGTTTGTGCTAGGGCGCCATGTTTTGGACGAGTTCGCTCACTGCAGGTACTGCTGTGTGAATGTGAAATACTGCTGTTTAAAGCTTTGAACCCGAAGTAGAAGTGCCGTTTCGTCTTCTAGTCGTCCATAGCCTTTCTACTAGAGTTGATTCTTCCAAGCAACGTTTGCAAAGTTTACAATATAACTAAAACAATTATTGACTAAACCATTCCATGTGTGATGTCTGTAGGAGTGTTTCATGCACATTTGTACGTACTATTGTAATGTAATAAAGCTAGAGTCGTTAGCATTAGCCAATATGCTAACACGTTTACAAGTGTCCTGTGTTAGTACTATTGTATTACAATGGCATTCTTTTTGTATTGTTTCAGTTTCACAAATTCCTCAGTAAATTTACCAAAACGTCACCGTGGAGTTATTGATTCCGTTTAGCTGATTGGAGAGCTAGCGTCCGCAGCCAGTGGGTCCATGACGATGACTTCCGTTTTGTTTGATCAGCCATTTTACTGCCGCGTTACAGACACCGTTTGGAAACAATTAAGGTATGTAAATAAACATTTGCAGAATCTTTCTGTGCAAATAACTAATTTTACAACTTATATATCTGCGTCTTTTAGTCAGGCACGACTAATATATGGAAAATATTTTCTTCTTTTTAAATTTGTGGGTGCAGCTTATATACCGGTGTGCTCTATAGTCCAAAAAATATGGTAAAACTTTTAAATGCTTTTTAATGACGTTGTTGCTCACCCATCTCTTGGTCCTCCTTGACTCGCTGTCTCTCGTCAGCGAAGGCCTGCAGCCACCTCTGCTTGTCCTGCGGCTTCCTGCAGCACAGCACGCACACGAACTCCAGGGTGGAGGCGTGACGCAGCCGCACAGCATTCCTCAGGCTCAGGCACAGGTCCGCGTCCCGCCCGTCGGGCATGTCCACCACCTCGGTGTGGTCCATGTCCAGCCGTCCCCGGTAGTAGAGGAGGTCCCTGCGCAGGACGTCCTTCTTGCAAAAGACCAGCTGGTGGTCGAAGAGGAAGAAGCTGCGCTGCTGCACTTTGCCCTGTCGGAGAACTCGGGTCAGCTCTCCCGAGTGGATGAGCTGGGAGCTGCGCACCAGCACGTCAGGTCCCTGCAGCATGGAGACAATCCAGATGAATACAGGCCACAAACAGCTCAAGGTAGAATAATGTTGTTTGTTTTAGACATTTTTATTAACAAGTTACATGAAAGGGGAAACTATGATGATTTCAAATCTACATTTAAAACACTTCCTTGTGGTCTAGGTCAGGGGTTCTTAACCTTTTAAACTTCGGGACCCAATTTTTCCACTTTAATTGTATTAAACCTTGTCAAATGATATGAAATCATGTGTTCATCTCAAATATTATTTATTGAACACATAAACCTTAGGCTAGTCTGATAAGAAAAATAAATACTACATATATTGCATAATAAGGTGCTCATAAATAACTGATGAAAAATAAATAAACCTCCATGCTTTGATTTCACATCTTTGGGACTTATGCAGATCCCACAAAGACACAAAAACAGGTATCAATAGGTAAGAAAACCTTTCCACTACGCAGCGGCCAACCCACTCAAATGTTTACACTTAATTAGCAATCTTACTTTTGATTTTAATCGTATTCAATATTTACACCTAAACTACTTACGGTTTACAAACTTTTCAAATGGTATGAAAGCATGTGTTAATCACAAAGATTATTATCAAGGCTTAAGTCAGGCTGATTGCTAAATACCAAACAAATACTGTATACTGCAGTAGAAGCGACTCATAAAAACAGATGAAAAGTACATTTATGCAGTGCTAAAATCAATACATTCTAACTAAATTAACAGTAATAATTTAAGTGCAAATAAAAATGCCGCTTCACTACTTTAGTCATATTTTTTACGCTTAAGAAAGTTGCCTCTGACTTTAGTTGCAGACTTCTGTTTTTTTAAAATATTGTCATTACTGCCACAAGTGGTAGAAAAGTGTATTACAACCAGGAATGGGTACCCTTCAAATTTGAACCGAAACCAGAACTCAAACGGTACCAATTTTCGGTACATTTGTGTGTGTTAATGAAAAATAATTGTTTTTATAATAAAATTAAAAAATGTACCGTATTTTTCTGACTATAAGTCGCAGTTTTTTTCATTGTTTGGCCGGGGGTGCGACTTATACTCAGGAGCGACTTATGTGTGAAATTATTAACACATTACCGTAAAATATCAAATAATATTATTTAGCTCATTCACGTAAGAGACTAGACGTATAAGATTTCATGGGATTTAGCGATTAGGAGTGACAGATTGTTTGGTAAACGTATAGCATGTTCTATATGTTATAGTTATTTGAATGACTCTTACCATAATATGTTACGTTGACATACCAGGCACCTTCTCAGTTGGTTATTTATGCCTCATATAATGTACACTTATTCAGCCTGTTGTTCACTATTCTTTATTTATTTTAAATTGCCTTTCAAATGTCTATTCTTGGTGTTGGCTTTTATCAAATACATTTCCCCCAAAAATGCGACTTATACTCCAGTGCGACTTATATATGTTTTTTTCCTTCTTTATTATGCATTTTCGGCCGGTGCGACTTATATTCCGGAGCGACTTATACTCCAAAAAATATGGTATTACAAAGTTTAAAAATGAATTGATTATGAATGTGAGTGTGAATGTTGTCTGTCTATCTGTGTTGGCTCTGTGATAAGGTGGCGACTTGTCCAGGGTGTACGCCGCCTTCCGCCCGAATGCAGCTGGGATAGGCTCCAGCATCCCCCGCAACCCCGAAAGGGACAAGCGGTAGAAAATGGATGGATGATAACTGCTGTCCAGTTGTTATAGCTTGTTTTCATTATCACATTTCTTAGTCTTTTCAAGTACATTAGGTTACTGTACAATTACAGTTGCAAGTTCAAGAGGTTAGATGGCAGTAGTGTACAGTTTATGGTAAGTTGGCTAGTCAGTTCAGTCTTTGATAAATCTCGTCTTTTGTTGCGCCCTAAAACGTGTTATTAATGTAAGTATTGTACTTATTACGCACCAGCTGTTTGATTGTAATGTGCATATTAGTTGTAGTTTTCATTAACACATTTGGAGGTGTTGAAATCACCATGTAACCTTGCTAATGCTAATCAGTAGCAAGTCAATAGCAAAGCCGAAACAAATTGGCATCAAGCTAGCGCGTTTGTATGAATTGTGGAGCTGAACTCAACTTCCATTGGAGTGTTTTCAGTAAATTTCTGTTGGCATTGAAAATTGTAACATTACCGAGGCTCTCAGTGCTGCTGGAGTGATCGGCAAGCAGCGAAATGTGAAGAGGCGGCCGGCTGAGTCGGCAACTGGGCGCAACCCAGGTACCGTAAGATGGCACAGTTGGATTTTAAGTGAATCGGTGCCCAATAGGACCAGCGGGATTTGGTCGGAGCCGCGCAACCCAGGTACCATAAGATGGCACAGTTGGATTTTATGTGAATCGGTGCCTAATAGGACCGGCGGGATTCGGTCGGTGCCAAAAAAGTACCGGTTTCGGTACCCATCCTTAATTACAACTGAATACCCCTGCAGCCAATATGGACCAGAGCTGAGAAACTTATATCTTTTGGCGGCCCAACAATGGGCTTTGGCCCTATGGTTAAGAAACACTACTTTAAGGAACCTCATGTGGTTACATTTGCACAGTTCAACACATCTGAAAAGAAGCAGGAAAAAGTTGAACTTCTGGGGTCGGCAACCCGCGGCTCAGAGCCGCATATCTTTCGTGCCATCGTAGTGGCTCCCTGGAGCTTTTACAAAAAAGTATGAAAATGGAAAAAGGTGTGGGGAAAAAATATATTTTTTGTTTTAATATGGTTTCTGTAGGAGGGCAAACTGTTTATAAGTTTGTGTTTATGCTTCACTGATGAGAGTATTTGGCGAGTGTCGTTTTGTCCTACTAATTTCGGCGGTTCTTGAACTCACCGTAGTAGTGTGGACTGTGATGCAACACTCTGTTTACATGACGCTCCCACAGAAAGACGTGTTTTATGCCACTCCTATGTTTCATTTTGTCCACCAAATGTTTTATACTGTGCATAAATGCACAAAGGTGAGCTTTGTTGATGTTATTGACTTGTGGAGTGTTAATCAGGCATATTTGGTTAAAACATGACTGCAAGCTAATCCATACTAACATGCTATTTAGGCTAGCATCATTATGCCTCGTTTGTAGGTGTATTTGAGCTCATTTAATTTCCTTTACTTATGTCCTTTGTGTATTTAATTTATATTTGCATGTCTCATGACGCGTTATCTGTATGTAACATTGGTTGCATTTCTGATAGTTGTTTGTGTGCCATGTTGTTCCAGACCACAGCAAACGTTGCCCAGCTTGCAAAAATTGTAATAAATCCACTAGAATAAGACATCCTGCAGTTTAATTTAACTTGCACACACATCTATACCTTTGGCCATTCTAAGCCAGTAATTTCCAGGAGATATCTCACCCTCTAAGAACCCACCATATTACTAATGTTCAATGTTATAATATTTATTCTACACATTTTTACATTTCTGTCAACAAAAATGTGCGTCAGCCTGCGACACAGTCATTTTGATAGTAGGCTAACGGTACCAAAGACTATAAAAATGGGACCAATTACCTCCCTGCTTGGCACTCAGCATCAAGGGTTGGAATCGGGGGTTAAATCACCAAAATGATTCCCAGGCGCGGCCACCGTTGCTGCTCACTGCTCCCCTCACCTCCCAGGGGGTGATCAAGGGTGATGGGTCAAATGCAGAGAATAATTTCGCCACACCTAGTGTGTGTGTGACAATCATTGGCACTTTAACTTTAACTTAATATAGACACATCAGGTGTTGCATTCATTATAACACCTATATAAGGCGCTTAATTTTTTGTGGGTCCAGACAGAAAGAGCCATATTAGTATGGCTCTTTCAACATTTTGGGTTGCCAACCCCTGTCCTAACCCTTTCTTCATGTCTTTTACCAAGAGTTCTTTCACACCTTAACTTTTACAAAAAGAAGTTGGAGCATACAAGTCACCTCCCAGCGGAGAATGGCCACCTTCCAGTGAGCGATGGCGTCGATGCTCTCCAGCCTTCTCTTCTTCTCGTTGATCAGACTGGCCACCTTCTTCATGGCCTCGTACGCGTCGCTCACGCCACAGTAGTCACTGCAGCACGTGGGAAATAGAGAGGAATGAACCAGGAAGGCCTACTATCGCGCATACATATGCTATAAAGTGTCATCATGTGATCCGTCCATGTCCCGCAGCCTCCATTGAAACACGTTTGAGGAGGTGTCTGGGCATGCTGTAACATTAGCGCGGCTGTGATGACTGAGGCGTACCTGTGGCCCCTGGGGGTGTACTTGAGCAGCTCGCCCAGCTGCAGGGGGTACTTGCAGATCTTCTGCACAGGTGTGAGCAAGAAGCCGGCGATGGAGATGTCGATCATCCGCTGCTGGAGGCGGCAGATCTCAAAGAATTGCTTGTATCGGCCGGACTTCATGAGGCGCTGCAGCTCGGCGCAGGCTGCTGGGTGAGTGTTGCAGTACTCGGAGTAGATGGAGAAGCCTTTTCCCTGTGGGACAGAAGATGTTCCGTTTGGCTTGTTAGTGCCCGAGCAGCAAAGCTCCATGCAGTATTTTTCTCTAACTTCTATCGCATTTTTGAGGCCTTTAACTGGCAAAAAAATTACATTTCGTGGGTATCGAACACATACTTGCCAACCCTCCCGTTTTTAGCGGGAGACTCTCCCGATAACCTCCCGGCGGAAATTTTCTCCCGACAAACTCCCGGTATTCAGGCGGAGCTGGAGGCCACGCCCCCTCCAGCTCAATGCGGACCTGAGTGGGGACAGCCTGTTCTCACGTCCGCTTTCCCACAATATAAACAGCTTGCCTGCCCAATGACGTCATAACATCTACGGCTTTTAGAGAGTAGAATACACAACTGCGCACACAACAAGGAGACGAAGCAGAAGATCGAGGAAGTTAAAGACATGGCGACGCCGTCGACGAGCAAGATGAAGAAATACGCTTGCAAGTTCCAAAACGAATGGAAACAAGAATTTCATCCAGGACAGTTCGAAGGGGAAGGGGTATGTATGTTGCCTGTACATTTTGTAGAACAGACTTCTCCATTGAACACGGTGGCCGAAATGATATACTCATTCATGACCGGAGAAGTTAAACAGGACAATGCTGCCATCTACTGGATAGCCTCCGGAACACTGAAATTAAAGTATTTATTTTATTTATATGTATAATTAAATATATATATATATATATAGCTAGAATTCACTGAAAGTTAAGTATTTCATATATATACATATATATATATGAAATACTTGAGTTGGTGAATTCTAGCTGTAAATATACTCTCCTCTTAACCACGCCCTTAACCACGCCCCCCGCCCCAACCACGCCCCCCCCCCCCCCACCTCCCGATATCGGAGGTCTCAAGGTTGGCAAGTATGATCGAACACAACATTTCAAAATGACTATTAGCGGCCCCTTGAAAATAAGTAAAAATTAGCCCCTGCCACCAGATTCATGTATCGTCTCAAAAATAGCTGGAGACGTCCATGTACATAAAAGTAAAAAAACAAATTTTAAAAGTCAGCCATCTTGGTTTCTGTCAGCTCAAAACAGGGGTTGTATGCCAACCTGAAGGTAGAAAAGCGCTATACAAGTATAACCCATTTATCATTATCATAACAAACTCCTCCAAAAGACTTTGACCAAATGAGTGGCGGTTAAAAAAACAGATACTAGACAAATGGGCGATGATAAACTGCAAAGGAATTTTGCCTACGCTTTAGGCGCCAAACTTTGATCTGAAGTTCTGCCGCAGAACTTTCAACATTTATGACTCGGCTCCACAAATGGAAATCCTGATCAGAATTGGTACAAATGCCATGACAGCATAAATTAAGTGCTGGATCAGTTAGTACCTATTCGTATGTATTCCTAGTTGGCGCAGCCTGGCAACAAAACTGTGCGGGGGTGGGAGGGGGGGGATTTTGCCTATTGTTCACAATCATTATGAGAAAAAAGAAGACAAAAGTTTTTTTTTGGCAGTCTAACATGAAAAAATTGGCTTGTTATAGGTGGCTAGCAATACAGCTGATGGGAACAATACATTCTACCTCGAAATTACTTGGAAAATGCATGTGTGAATAAGTGTAAATGGGGGAGGGAGGTTTTTTGGGTTGGTGCACTAATTGTAAGTGTATCTTGTGTTTTTTATGTTGATTTAATTAAAAAAAAAAAAAAAAAAAAACCACACAAAAAAAACGATACTGATAATAAAAAAAACAATACCGATAATTTCCGATATTACATTTTAAAGCATTTATCGGCCGATATTATCGGACATCTCTAAATAACACACATAATCTCTAAATAACACACATAATGTGTTGTGTGTATCTTGATCAATATCATAGTGACTCACTCGATGGACAGTTGGCTTTTTGGTACAGCTGGCCAGGCACGTTTTTTTCCAGTTCATTTTGGGTAAGCCCTCCATTTATGTCAAAATACCTTGGCTCCAAGTTCCACATTTACAGTGTCAAAGTCACGCCGACCTTCTATAAGCACCAGTTCATCCCACTAATATTTACCTTCAGAAAGATAAGGTTGTTAATCCTCATTTGTACAAAAATAGTCATCTTCGTTGTCTACTCCCAATCTGCCATGATTGTAAAACACTCGCGTTTGTTTCCGGAAATAAACATTGGTTGCTGGACGTTGAAAGAGCCTTGCTATGAAGACGGAAATAAATGCTCAGAGAAAATCAGTTCCGGCAATGATTAAAATGATCAAAATAGGGTAAACATATTACATATTGTTATGAACGTCTATTACTACAATATATACAGGTATATTCTGCATATATACTTGCAGTGTGTATATATAATGTTGATGGAGGGTTTTGAAGTTGTTTTAGAGGCTTTGAAGGTTACAGCGGTGACTCCTTTAAGCCGCATCTTCCAAACGTTTTTTATCATCTTTAAAATCCTAAAAAATAAAATAAAAAAAAAAGACGTCTGTTCTTGTCTCTCATATTGATTCTGAACGATTTGCTATTCCCCTTTAAATGATCAGATCTCCTTCCAAACTGATATCAAGCTTTTAGGTTGGGGTGTGATCATGTCTATACTTTGATATCGCCATCAATATCACCCCCTTGTGGTGGAAAATGGTAACGGTCAAAACTTCCTTCCGCATGCTCCAATCTTTCTGACATTTTTGGTGGTGGGTGGGGCATTGGGGAGGACCTGACTGCATGACTTAACCCCAAGGTGCAAGGGCGCCAATAGGGTGTCAGCGAGTGTGGCTGCGGACCTGCGTGAGGAAGCAGGAGCCTATTTCGCTGAGGTGCGGCTGCTCTTTGTTGTACTTCCTCTCCAGGTCGCGAAAGAACTGCCTCTGGAAGGTGTAGATGTCCTCGATGTTGCTGAAGATGGTCCTTAACTGCTGCTCGGTGAACATGTCGGGGTGTTTCCGGCACTGACGGATGTAACCCTGAGGAGGACAGCAAACATTTTTGAAGCCAGCAGAGGGCGCTGAGAGCTTGAGCTGAACATTGCGGCGGCCTCACGTCGCAGATGTCCTTCAGGTGCTTGATGTAGATGCGCTCTGTGTTCAGGATCTCCTGCACCACATTGGTCCTCATCTGCTGGCGGTGCTGGCTGCTGTGCGCGTCTCTGGGGGCGGGGTCTTCCTGGTCCGCCACGCTCTCCACACTCCCCGCGCTGGAGTCCTCCTGGTTCACACGCACCTGAAAACACAAAGTAGCGGCAGAAAGTCAAAGAGTTGGAATATTTGAGGCCAATTACTTGCCTTTTCTCAAGATGGCCGACATTCAGGCTGAATTGAAGCAGCAATTAGGAAAAGGGGAGAACAAAAACCACTCCAGCCACAAAGGATCAGATCCGCTCAGCATTGCTATGGTAACACGTGAGAACTTTTACAGAGAACTGGAATTTTTTCACAATTCCCATGTAAGACAAGAACACATGTTTTTTCTGTAATGCATTCTAAGTCGTAAAATATGGCAAGTACGAAGTGGCTAACAATGCAGCTAACAGAGTACACTATTGCACCCACAAAACCGTCTAAAAAAAACATCCAACAATACTCCATTTACACGTCGTGACCTGAATATTACCCAAGTAAAAACCCCGTTTCCATGAGTTGGGAAATTGTGTTAGATGTAAATATAAACGTAATACAATGATTTGCAAATCATTTTCAACCCATATTCAGTTGAATATGCTACAAAGACAACATATTTGATGTTCAAACTGATAAACATTTTTTTTTTTTGCAAATAATTATTAAGTTTAGAATTTGATGCCAGCAACACGTGACAAAGAATTTGGGAAAGGTGGCAATAAATACTGATAAAGTTGAGGAATGGCATTGGTGGTAGCGGAAGAGTTAGTGCTGCAAGGGGTTCTGGGTATTTGTTCTGTTGTGTTTATGTTGTGTTACGGTGCGGATGTTCTCCCGAAATGTGTTTGTCATTCTTGTTTGGTGTGGGTTCACAGTGTGGCGCATATTTGTAACAGTGTTAAAGTTGTTTATACCTCCACCCTCAGTGTGACCTGTATGGCTGTTGACCAAGTATGTCTTGCATTCACTAATGTGTGTTTAAAAGTCGCATATATTATGTGACTGGCCCGGCACGCTGTTAGTATGGAGGAAAAGCGGACGTGACGACAGGTTGTAGAGGACGCTAAAGGCAGTGCCTTAAAGTCACGCCCCCAATAGTGTTGGGAGAAATTCGGGAGAATGGTTGCCCCGGGAGATATTCGGGAGGGGCACTGAAATTCGGGAGTCTCCCGGGAAAATCGGGAGAGTTGGCAAGTATGCAGAGAGCTAATTAGCTTATGCTGCTATATTGACATACTGAGTGCTGCATCGCCTCTGAGTTGGTGAAAGTTAATTCTAGATTATAAATAATGTCTCTCACCTGGATAGTAGAAGGTTGTGGACATAAACCGAGAAGTTGGCCAATTTTGACATCCAACTTAGACCCGTAGATGGTGAGAATGTAGGCCTGGTCAATATATCAATTTTAATCGATAAATTTGAGTTTTTTGTTGCAGATAATCGATTTATTTCTCCTATTCCTCCAGCATGCTTTTTGCACCCATGCGCTTCTGTAGTCCTTGCCAACCCCTTACTTCCTTAGCAGAGATCCACAAGCCGAGCAAAACATGGCTTATGCTAATGCTAACAATAGCTAGATGTTTGTTACGAAGAAAAGTGTTGTCAGTGCGTAAGAATTGCGGTAAAAGGGGTGTAACAAATGACTGCATGCTACAAAGTTTCTTTAAAAAAGGCAGAAGCACAACAAACCTATTCCAGCATCTGAAACAGCACCGAGCCGGAAATGCAACTCCTTACGAGGCGAACAAGGCCGCGACAATAACAAACTCCAACTAAAAAGCATCTGACTGAGGTGGAATTATTTACACGCGGCATGTGTGATGAGAAATAAGAACAATGCACAGAGCGATCACAAAAACAGTCGCTCTTTTACCCGCAGGTGCTGCTGCAAAACTCTTGTGGAATTGTAACGCATTTAATCGTCAATATAGTTTTATATTCCATGTACAATGAAGTGTACATTGTCTTTAACATCACTTCACACTAACAAGGAGCCCAGGACACTTCATGGAAAGTCTGCGTGTTTTCACTCATCTCAATATTTAACTTGTTTATTTGCATATATATATATATATATATATATATATATATATATATATATACACACACAATACTACATTTTTATTTACAGAATTATTTTATTCAAGACAGAAGTTTTAAGTTTGCACTTTATTGATCTGATTGATTTTTATTACTACTAATTGATTATTGGTATTAGAGATGTCCGATAATATCGGACTGCCGATATTATCGGCCAATAAATGCTTTAAAATATAATATCGGAAATTATCGGTATCGGTTTCAAAAAGTACAATTTATGACTTTTTAAAACGCCGCTGTGTATACGGACGTAGGGATAAGTACAGAGCGCCAATAAACCTTAAAAGGCACTGCCTTTGCGTGCCGGCCCAGTCACATAATATCTACGGCTTTTCACACACACAAGTGAATGACCTGCATACTTGGTCAACAGACATACAGGTCACATTGAGGGTGACCATGTGAACAACTTTAACACTGTTACAAATATGCGCCACACTGTGAACCCACACCAAACAAGAATGACAAACACATTTCGGGAGAACATCCGCACCGTAACACAACATAAACACAACAGAACAAATACCCAGAACCCCTTGCAGCACTAACATGTTAAAAAAAATAATGCACTTTGTGACTTCAATAATACATATGGCAGTGCCATGTTGGCATTTTTTTCCATAACTTGAGTTGATTTATTTTGGAAAACCTTGTTACATTGGTTTATGCATCCAGCAGGGCATCACAAAAAAATTAGGCATAATAATGTGTTAATTCCACGACTGTATATTTATCGGTATCGGTTGATATCGGAATCGGTAATAAAGAGTTGGACAATATTGGAATATCGGCAAAAAAGCCATTATCGGACATCTCTAACTGGTATCTTTGTTGACGTATTGGAGTTTGTTTATTTGCATGTAATGTGCAATGCTACGTTTTGTTATTCAAGCAATCAATCAAGGTGTATTTGTATAGCACCTTACAACCTCACAATGGTGCACAAACTGCTTTTTTAGGACAAATAAGCAAGTAAACCTGCACACATATTAAAACAAACCTTCATACCTAAAAGCACTTAAAGGCCTACTGAAACCCACTACTACCGACCACGCAGTCTGATAGTTTATATATTAATGATGAAATCTTAACATTGCAACACATACCAATACGGCCGGGTTAACTTATAAAGTGCAATTTTAAACTTCAATAGTATTTTTGATCTTCTGTCTATCCATCCAGTCAGGGTTTTTTTAAATTTAGTTTCTATCTGCATTTGAGACTGATGCTATCACGTTGGCTACATTGCTAGGTTAGCTTCTATTTTTTTTAGCTTCGCAAAGCTGAATATTATTAATCGTGTATTTACATGTTCATGGTTTAATAGTATTTTTGATCTTCTGTCTATCCATCCAGTCAGGGTTTTTTATTTATTTAGTTTCTATCTGCATTTGAGACTGATGCTATCACGTTGGCTATGTTGCTAGGTTAGCTTCTATTTTTTTAGCTTCGCAAAGCTGAATATTATTAATCGTGTATTTACATGTTCAGTCACTGTTAATGTCCATTTCGCGTTCTCGACTCTCATTTTCAAGAGGATATAGTATCTGAGGTGGTTTAAAATACAAATCTGTGATCTACAATAGAAAAAGGAGAGAGTGTGGAATCCAATGCGCCAGCTTGTACCTAAGTTACGGTCAGAGCGAAAAAAGATACGTCCATCACTGCCTCTCAAGTCCTTCACTGTAACGTTCCTCATCTACGAATCTTTCATCCTCGCTCAAATTAATGGGGTAATCGTCACTTTCTCGGTCCGAATCTCTCTCGCTCCATTGTAAACAATGGGGAATTGTGAGGAATACTAGCTCCTGTGACGTCACGCTACTTCCGGTACAGGCAAGGCTTTTTTTTATCAGCGAGCAAAAGTTGCGAACTTTATCGTCGATTTTCTCTACTAAATCCTTTCAGCAAAAATATGGCAATAGCGCGAAATGATCAAGTATGACACATAGAATGGATCTGCTATTCCCGTTTGAATAAAAACATTTCATTTCAGTAGGCCTTTAAGGCAATGGCTTGTTAAAAGCCAGTTTAAACTAATATGTGTTTAGTTGACATTTAAAAGCTTCTAGCTCCGTAAAGGCTCGCAACTCAGGAGTGAGGGAGTGAGTTCCATAACTTGGCAAAAGTACAATTACCCCATTTTTTTTTAAATTCTAGTCCTTGGTACTTCCAAAGATGTGTGCAAAGATGAGCGCAGATTCATTGGTGGGTGGCCAACAGTTAAAATAGCAGCCAAGTATGCTGAGGCCAGACCATTGATGTCCTTAAAATCAAAAGAAGGATTTTAAAATGTATTCTAAAACATACTGGGGGACAAAGGAGAGCTAAGAGACCCGGGGTCATGTGGGCATGTTTTGGAGCATTAGTGAGGAGGTGAGCAGCTGCATTTTGTACTAAGTGGAGCTGGTGGAGGAGTGACTGATTTAGTCCACTATAGAAGACATTACAGTAGTCCAGTCTTGAGCTGATGAAAGCATGAATGGCTTTTTCAAAGTCAGCCCTCGAACTTGTTCACTTTATCAATCTCAATGTCGGAGATTATTATTGATTTGCTTGTAATGTGCAATGCCACATTTTTGCTAACAGAAGTATTTCATTAAAGACAGAAGCTTTACGTTTTGACTTTATTAATCTCAATGTTAGAAATTATTATTGATTTGCATGCAATGTGCAATGCTACATTTTTGCTAATAGACGTATTTTATTCAAGACAAAAATGCTCTCAATTTAGATCTTTCAAAACAATTGCATAAAAAGTACAATTTATATTTGGTCTAAATAAAAACATTAAACACATTTGAATTTTGATTTAATATTTCAATCTACTAGTTTTTGGTCAAAAAAAAAAAAGTGTTTCTTTAAAAAGCAGGAGAAAAAAATTAGAAAAAATCTTAAATCGAATGTTTTGTGAAAAAAAATTGGAGATTTAATTTAAGTCTTATCGCCAAGGCCTCAGAGAAAAACCCGAAAAGACGCTCGTTTGCGGCACTTTCTTTTTTTAACCTGGGTGAGGATGACGATTAATTCATCTTAACAGGAAGATATAAACATCCCATCAGTCTTTATCCCAGTGAGAGCAGATATTGTACAGTAAGTGATTGTTTTATTATGTTCATACAGTAGTTTGTATTTCTTGTTTAGCACTTAGCAATACTGCTACATTATGCTTAGTGTTTCACTAAAGCTGCATCTGTTTAGCACACAGCTTCTAAAACTTGTAGATCATCCTCTTTACATTCAGGCTCAAAAATATACGTTTCTGGATCATCATTTGTCCCAAAGTAGTCTTTATTGTCTCTCATGAAGTCTGTCTTGATTAGTAGTGTTGTTAAAGGGAAAAGACAACGTTGTGATACGTCTGTGAAATGAATACAACCCTGTATGCTTAAAATGATCAAATTATGTAAATATTACATGTTTTTATGAATGTGCCTGTTATTATATTACATATATGCTTATAGTGTGTATGGATATTTTTTAGAACACTTCATAGGTGGAATAGAGTGACCCTATTGGCTCCATTGTTAGCTGACTTTTGCTAATGTTTATTTACGAGTTAGAATGCATAAAAAAAGATGTGTGTTATTGTCTTACATAAGGATTGTGAATGATAGGAAACATTAAAAAAAACAAAAACAGGCAGTTTCCCTTTAAATGGCATCTGTTGAGGAACTTTGAATTAGCAATGAGCAATTACACAGCAGAGGTTCCCCTGCCAATCAAACAAGATTACTGTGGTTGTTTGCCTGTCAATCAGCGCTGGTCACCTTGGAAACCAGCTAATCAGCGTCATACTTGGAGCAGAGCCAGCTTACAAGAGAAGTGCGTTTAGACACGCGGGTCAGGAAGTCCACTCACCCTCACAAAGCTGGAGGGGAACCAGGCCTCCTTGTCGGGCCGCCTGCCCCACCACCAGTCCTTGTGCGAGGCGTCCAGGATGCGGATTACGTCTCCGGCCTTGAAGGCCAGCTCCTGCTCCTCCATGGTCACATGGTCCCAGAGGGCCTCCGCGTAGACCGTGTGGCCCGAGCTTATCCACTGAGCGGCACAAACACATACCATACAATTACATGACGGCTGAGCCTGTGGAGAACACGGACGATTACAACCAGACTTGGGCCTCTATGGTGGTTATCTATTCTGCTGAATGCCGTCCAAACATCTTGTCACACACATACACACACACACACACACACACACACACACACACACACACACACACACACACACACACACACACACACACACACACACACACACACACACACACACACACACACACACACACACACACACACACACACACACACACACACACACTTTATCCTCACATGGGCAGGACTGACACGCACACACACCAAGATAAACCTCCTGTCATAAACACAAGTCCCTTTCAACGTGAGGGCCGGCGAGCTTGCCTCACCTCCACGAGCACGGAGAGCTCCACCCCGGGCTCCAGGTAAGGCGTGACATCGGTGAGCTCGTCGAAGCTTCCCTCCTCCTCCTCGCTCACGCTGTCGTCCAGCGTCGCCGAGCACTCGGACACGCCGTCTGCGGCGTTTAACGCAAACATTAGCATAATAATTGTGCACATTGAACTTAGGAGCTGTGCTCTCTCAGAACAGAGTGATCGATCTATACTCAGAGGAATGCGAGACAGAGGTGTTTAAGCACCACTGAACAGAGTAGGACGCCACAACGCCTGCCAGAAATAATAAATAATTAGGGTTGTCAAAAATAACGAGTTAACTCAGGTGATTTATCACAAAAATGTTTGCATTAATCATGTATATACGCAGATTAATCACACACTTTATTTTGACCGTACATGCTCCTTTACCTTAACCGCGGATCGACGTAGAAGAAAACTGTCGGCAAGATTTGAGCAAATAAAAAGACGAGCATGCAAGTAAAACATTAAAAAAAATGCTCCTGGGTGACATTTTGAAAATAAAATTGCATTTGTGTGGAAATATGAGTCTTTTAAACGAGTACCGTATTTTTCGGACTATAAGACACAGTTTTTTGCATAGTTTGGCCGGGGGTGCGACTTATACTCAGGAGCGACTTGTGTGTGAAATTATTAACACATTACCGTTAAATATCAAATAATATTATTTCGCTCATTCACGTAAGAGACTAGATGTATAAGATTTCATGGGATTTAGCGATTAGGAGTGACAGATTGTTTGGTAAACGTATAGCATGTTCTATGTGTTATAGTTATTTAAATGACTCTTACCATAATATGTTACGTTAACATACCAGGCACGTTCTCAGTTGGTTATTTATGCCTCATTTAACGTACACTTATTCAGCCTGTTGTTCACTATTCTTTATTTATTTTAAATTGCCTTTCAAATGTCTATTCTTGGTGTTGGGTTTTATCAAATAAATTTCCCCCAAAAATCAGACTTATACTCCAGTGCGACTTATGTTTTTTTCCTTCTT
>NC_084745.1:12397025-12539525 GCF_033978785.1 Entelurus aequoreus | reverse complement strand
TTACCGCATCTTTCATTGGCGAAGACGAGGGTCAGTGAGTGTACAACCAGCATCAGCTGTTCCTCACACAAGAAGAAATGTTTCCTAATCTTTTCTTCCATTCTTGAAAGCTGACCCGCAGCTTAACATTGATTGATTGATTGATTGAATTGCGACTTAATGATTTCCAATAAACCCAAAAGCTGCTGCCGGCTTTGTTGGCGTTGGCTGCAGACCAGAGATCGACTGATATAAGTTGTTTTTTTTCGATCATCAAGAAGTTGATGTTCGATATTGGGAGCTGATATTCATTTGCATTAAAAATATTTAAACATGAATAGCATACGTTAATCACGATTATTTTTGATTGATATTGTAGTCAAGAAAATTAATATTTATTGTACCACCAAAACTTTAAAAAAAAGGAAATCAATTAGTAAAGAATAAACCACAACAAGTAAAATAATAATAATAGCAATAATACATTTAAATTACAATATATATATATATATATATATAAATATAAAAAACAATTCAGTTTTAATTGTTTTTAATTAATTTTTTTACACTTATTTTACCACCATAGTGTGCTTCTTAATTACAATAAATGCAAAAATCGTCACAATTTTGACCAATATTTTAGGTCAAATTAGAGCTGGGCGATATGGCAATTTTTTTTATCATGATTTAAGTTTTTCATATCATATGATCTCTGTTAATATCACGTTTTTTAATTTTTATTTTTTTCATTAAAGCGGATTGTCCCGTGCAGGATTATAGCGAGTACTGGTGCATCCCTACTGTTTACTACGGCAGTATCCTGTAACAGACATGTCCGCCATGTTTGTTGGAGGTAATATATGCTAACAGCTGACAACAGTCATTTCGTTCATATATATATATATATATATGTACAGTATAAACTGTGTTTACAAGAAGTGCAACACGACAGGTCACCCAGGCTACAGTCTGTACCTGGTTTTAGGACCATGGTTTTGCTTCTTTTTCAGTACGTTTTGTGGGGGTAAAGACAACTTTTTTGCCTCAAAGTTATTTTTTCATTTTGCTTGTCATCACAAACATTCTGCAGTAAACAAAGTATGAGCGGTGTAGTGAATACTATAATACTTTTATTTCAAGTTAACATTTACAAAACAACACATTCAAATGGTAAATTAGTATTTGTATTATTTAATTAATTGTATACATCAGTGCTTCTCTCCAGTGCTTTGGCAAGCGGTGACCAAAAACTCAAATTCTGTATCTTATATTTAAAGGTGCAATATGTAATCATTTTATGTCAAGTCATCATCAAATGACCCTGATACGTCAAAAGGCATTAATAAATGTTTTGTTCGAATACCTCTATAACTGATAACAGTAGTTCAGCCTGAATTAGATTTACAGCCCTGAAATATTGTTATTGTTTTCATTTTGATGCCTCACCCTCTACCGTTTGACCAATGAGAAAGTTTGTGAGTGTGTCACATCCAGGTTGCCAGTTACGCACCACACTCTTCGTTGAGCTACTGCCACTGGTAAAGTTATTAAACATGTCAGACCTTAGTCAAGGCGTCGTTACGATTCTTAACTTATTCATGACAAAGCCAGGAACAAAACGAGGATGCCTTTGAAAGATGGAGACGATTGAAGGCAGAGAAGATGTTTTCATCTGACGTCAAACTTGCTAATTTCCTCCTTTATAGGTAAGTCAGGCATTTACGTTTTCTTATTACCGTACTTGTAATAAATGGAAATGGACATTTGCTATGTAAACTATATTGTCCTATACAGTCTATGATCTTGTCTAACAAAGCTAGTATGTTCTTGCAACGTATGCTTAGGAGCGAAGCACCATCACACTTGTGTAGCTTAGCATGCCAGCCTGGTCTATGACACATTGACATACAGGCTAACGAGGGAAATATATGCCAGCCTGTATGTTGATGTGTCATCCAACTGACAGGTAAAAATACATTTGACAAATAAAACCTAAGTGGATATGGGTAGTGTCAGTGCCTATTTCGTTCTCAATGTTGGTACGCTCAGGAAATGCGTTCCAACATTAGCACGGTTAAATGCGGTTTCTGGTACTGTATGTGCATCAGGAACATATGGGGTGGTATTTGCTTGGCACAATATAATGCATTACATGTAATGATGTTCTACTTTGTGTATTGACATGGTACTAGACTATATGATTTATGCGTAAAGTGGTTTATGCGTAACGTGGGTCGGCTCATAGAATAGCACTCTGCACTGAAAGATGGTGATGTGCGTACATGGAAGAGAATGTCAGGTTGGATGCAACATGGAGTTATGCTGAACGAAATGTGGTGGTTATTTTACTGTTGACCTTGGCTTGCCATCAAAGTAGGCCTATGCCATATATAATGTATTAATATATATCGTTATTTCGATGGTGGTCCGTGCGGTCAAACTAGAAATTTTAGCAGGGTAATGCCAACAATCTGTCCCGATTCCCGACGAAAATATTGCTGCGTAACCTTACAAATACATTTGGTTAATCGACATCAGTAAAATGTGGCATAATTACTGAGTAAACCATCTTGCAAGAAGCATAAACAAGAGAAACCTAGAGCGTAGGACTCGAGGATTGCCATTTAAAGTCCCTTGGAGTAGGATTCGGATTTGTCTTATAGTTGAGACATTTTTCAAGACGGCTGACATTTCTTCCTGGATGTTACAGAAAGTATGATAATGTGTGAGCTGCTGCCTGCTTTTCTTTACTTATATAATAATCTATGTATCAATATATTTACACAAAGTTGGGATTTTTGGTCGAGATGTAGAATTTCCTGTCTTCATGTCAATCCATCTCTATAGTGTTATTTGATTGAATGATTGAATCTGAAACTCTCCTTTAATGAGCCCACACTCCTTGATGTGGATGAAGGATTGTTTGTTGCAGTAGCGAAACAAACAAAACAGAACCGTATGACGCTGGGGGAAAAAAAAGAGGACAAAAACTGGATTTCCCGGCAAAAAAATGGAAATTTGGAAAGCTCAGCAGAAGAGATACTCTGTACAAGCAAAATTGCAGGAGGAACAGAAAGTGGGGGTCTAAATTTTATTTTATTTAAAAAAATACTGTTATTATGTATGTATGTTTATATTGTATCCGTTTAAGTAGTTCTGTTGTAGTTGTTAAAAAATGTAAACAATCAAAAAGATAAAGATAAAGAGGCCGATACTGATATATGTCAAATTGGCAAATCTCGGCACCGATAATCGGTCGATCTCTATTGCAGATGTCATATTAAATTTAAGTCGGAAACAACGTCAAATTTTGATGCCATCTTTCCTTCCTTCCAGCGTTTGTGCAGACAATAAAAAAAGAACAATAACTGCCGACATAAAATAAACTAGAAAAGTAAAGTATCTAGACGGTGATTTGGATCACCCCCAAAATCGAATCACTTGTTCCTTATCCCATTTCTGACAGGCACTGAAAGTTTCATCAAAGTCCGACCATACGATGAGCTAGGTTGCTAACTAACAGACAAACAAACTAACTGACATGTAAAACAAACTGACTAACAAACTAGCTGACAAACAAACTAACTTAATGAGAAATCAACTGACGAACAAACTAACTGACAAACTAGTTATTTAACTCAACGAGAAACTGATTGACAAACTAACTAGCTGAAAAAACAGCTGACAAACTAATGAACTCGGTGAGAAACTAACTGACTGACATCTAAACCCTGGCGACTGCATAACCTCCTGGCGGAGGTAACTCAATACTTTGAGCTCAGAACCGCATGAGTACTATCTCCAGTGAGAAATGCTTGTAGACAACCACAATGTACCGTGTTTTTCGGACTATAAGTCGCAGTTTTTTTCATACTTTGGCCGGGGGTGCGACTTATACTCAGGAGCGACTTATGTGTGAAATTATTAACACATTACCCTAAAATATCAAATAATATTATTTAGCTCATTCACGTAAGAGACTAGACCAGGGGTCGGCAACCCGCGGCTCCGGAGCCGCATGCGGCTCTTTGACCACTCTGATGCGGCTCAGCTGCATACTTGCCGACCCCCCGATTTTCCCAGGAGACTTATGGATCTCAGTGCCTCTCCTAGAAAACTCCCAGGGCAAATATGATCCTATTTTCACTCTAATTACTAAATTAAGGGCGTGCCCTAATTGCACTGCAGTAATTGTCCTCTATAGCATTTACAAACAGCGTGCCAGCCCGGCCACATGTTGTATGTAGCTTTTACTTGCACACGTAGGAAAAAGCAAAGCATACTTAGTCATCAGCCACACAGCTTACACTGACGGTAGCCGTATAAAACAACTTTAACACTGTTACATTACAAATATGCGCCACACTGTGAACCCACACCAAAAAAGAATGAAAAACCCATTTCTGGAGAACATCCGCACCGTAACACAACAAACACAACACAACCAATACCCAGAATCCCATGCAGCTCTAACTCTTCCGGTCTAGATTATACACCCCCGCTACCACCAAACCCCCCCACACATCAACCCTCCCCCCCTCCGTGCGTCGGTTGAGCGGAAGAGTTAGGGCTGCATGGGATTCTGGGTATTTGTTGTGTTGTGTTTATGTTGTGTTACAGTGCAGATGTTCTCCAGAAATGTGTTTGTCATTCTTTTTTGGTGTGGGTTCAAAGTGTGGCGCATATTTGTAACTTAACAGTGTTAAAGTTGTTTTATACGGCTACCGTCAGTGTAAGCTGTGTGGCTGTTGAACTAGTACGCCTTGCTGTCACTTACGTGAGCAAGCTGAAGCTGCATTCTACATGTGGTCGAGCAGGTACACTATTTAGGCAGGCTGTAGAGGGCGCCAAAAGCAGTGCCATCACGCCCTGATATTCCGGAGTCTCCCGGAAATAATGAGAAGGTTGGCAAGTATAACGCTATCAAGCGCCATTCATTCAAAACTCGCGGGCCGAACTAACATCAAATTTCCATATTAAGGTGCGTGTGTCTGAGACCCCTGGTTAACATAGCACAAAGCAATTTAAGCTTTGTATGCGGTGTTTTTCATTTTAAATTTAATTTTTTTTTTTGTGGCTCCCATTATTTTCTTTAATTTGTGAAACTTGCCGAAATGGCTCCTTGAGTGGTAAAGGTTGCCGACCCCTGGACTAGACGTATAAGATTTCATCGGATTTAGCGATTAGGAGTGACAGATTGTTTGGTAAACGTATAGCATGTTCTATATGTTATAGTTATTTGAATGACTCTTACCATAATATGTTACGTTAACATACCAGGCACGTTCTCAGAAGGTTATTTATGCGTCATATAACGTACACTTATTCAGCCTGTTGTTCACTGTTCTTTATTTATTTTAAATTGCCTTTCAAATGTCTATTCTTTGTGTTGGGTTTTATCAAATAAATTTCCCCCAAAAATGCGACTTATACTCCAGTGCGACTTATATATGTTTTTTTCTTTCTTTATTATGCATTTTCGACCGGTGTGACTAATACTCCGAAAAATACGATATTTCATAGAGCATATTACCTTGGTTACTAGCTGGCCAACTTCACCTTGGTCTTTCTGGTCATCAGGAAACGCTTCTTCAAAGCCACACGTGGTGATAGTCATAGATCCCGGTCGGGGTTCCACGGAGACCTGGTGGGTGATGACGTCCCGATCAGGATGCGCGTGGTGAACCAGTGAGAGGTGTTCTGAGGACAACACCCGAGCTCTGACCGGCAAGGGCCGGGGCTGTCGCTCGCTAGCGGCTCGGCAGGGTACGCGTCGGGAATAGTCGTCGTGGAGCCGGCTCAGGGGCGTCGTGTGACTGGGCGGAGCAGGGCCAGGAGAGGGGCTTCGTCTGCGGAGGACGCTCAGGTCGGTCATGCTGCCAACGAGCTTAAGCACCTGTCCCTTAACCGTGACTGGGCTCTTCATGCGAGCGTGTCCTCTCAAGTCCACTGAGGACGCGCTGGCTGTCCTCTGGATGTGTTCAGTCCCGTTAGACATGCTAGTCCTCTGGGGGTCTTCCTGCGGAGACGGCACGCCTTGCGTTGGGGCCTTGCGTCTAAAAGGTGCTTTATATACGTGAAGGTTGTCGGCGCTTTTGCTGAGTCTGCTCAGCACCTTCACGTCTGAGTTTTCGGTCTTTGACCCCCGCTCCGCTTTCTTGCAGTCAGCGGAAACGCTACTTCCTGCTCGGGTGTCCTCGTCCATGTCCAGCAGAGTGATGCGTCCTGCACCGTATGCTCTCTTGATGCTCCTGGAGAAGCAAGAATTACGTTGAAGACCGCCGCCATCATCGTCGTCGTCATCGTCGTCGTCAATATCTGAGCTGTAATGACTTGCAGACAAACGATTCTCATTAAAGTTTCCACCGGGAGCTTCTTCAAGCTTCAAGTCAGCAGAATCAATCTGATTCAGGTCAGAGTTCGTGACAGTTACGCCATTACCAGTTTCCTGACAGGTCGTCCCTCGATTTTGAATTCCCTGGAAGACAGACGAGCGCAGCTTTTTAAAAGAATCCACAACACCAAGCCCAGGAAGTCCGGCGGCACCGTCGACGGTGGGACTCGTAGCGGGAAAGGGGCTCTTCCTGGAGCTGGAAAACAGCCTCATGATCCTTGAGGCGGAGGCCGGGTTTCCTTCGACTTTAGCTCTGACTGCGTTGGACCAGGCGGAGGAGGACGTGGCGCCGTTCGGACGGTACTCGTCCGCCACGGAGCCCAAGGTCACTGGCTGCACCTGGGCGCTGCAGCCTGACAGCAGATACGGGACGGTGCTTTTTTCAGGTTGACCCGGGTATGGATAGAGATCGCTGAGTGGTCGAGGGCGGCTCAGCGGGTCTGCTTTGAAAGCATGGATGCCAGGGAGGGAGTCTTCGCTTGTGGACGAGACTCTGTCTTTGGGTTCTGCCTGTGGAACAAAATAAATATCATTGAGCATTCTTCGTAAAAACTGAATGGCAAAGGATCACAACTTTAACTATTAGGGTGTGTTCACTCTTGGTTTGCATTAGTATTTTTCTCAACCGTAATACTCTCAATTAATCATAAGCCAGTGTTTCCCACAAATTCATTTATTTGTGGCGGCCCGCCATGAAAGAATTAAAGCCGCAACAAAAAACAAAACAAAACATTTTTTAATTTTATTTTTGTCCTGTCCAGCTTCTCAGGCAAATCATATAGTTGATGTAGGTGCCCATATCGGCTATTCAGATTTACTTTACAAAAGAGAAGTGTAGGATCAAGATTTTTGGAGCTCTTTGTTAAGTGGATCAGATGTTTGATGACGCTTTGTGTCTATCTACCACCACTACTGTTTTCTGTTTATTTGTTACTGACTGTGACAGGACACCTCTGCCTCTGTTTCACTTTATGTTGCCGGTAAATCATATGGTTGTAGTAGTAGGCTAAAGTTAAATTATTTAGTATGCACTAATTAAAGGGGCAGAGCTTTAAGAGACATTTTAGCTTTTATAAGATATATTTTTGTAAGAACCACAATTAATAAATATATTTCAGTGAATAACTTGTTGTTCAAATCTGTATATAAATATGTACATAAAGTGTTGTAATTATATTGTAAAATGGATGGATGGATGGACGTTTAAAACAAAACTGTTATTATTAATTAGTAAGTATACATTTTTTGAGCATTTTTAGAGAAAATCATATCATTGTAGTAAATTATGCAAATTACTCAATGATGTCATGATGACCACGCCCATAGCCACGCCCCCACCGCCACATATCTTGGTAGTTTATGGGAAACACTGTTAGCATAGGCATTGTTCACACTGCAGGCCAATTTTGAATTTTTTTGCCCATATGTGACCTGTGTCGGATTTCTTCATGTCATTGTGAACAGTGCAATTGCAAATTTTTCAAACCCGAACTAGGCCTCTTTTGTATGTGGATATAAAAAGGGTATGTAAGGATTGCAAAAGCAGTCTGAACGATCCGGTTGCATTCATCGGACTAATACGCAATCAGATAGCAATAAATGTCATACTTATTTGCCAAAATAGACTGTATAAAATAGACAAAATAAATATTTTTAGGAACTCATGTCAATGTTCCACCACTCCTGTCTCCGACTTCTCGCCAACACGTTCCTCGGAGCAGACATCAAAGCTAATGCCCCACAAACTACGACAGCCCACTGTCCAGTCCACTGTACTGGCAGGTTTTCATTAGGATTTCAATTCAGGGGGTTTGTTAACATTTTTTGTTTCCAGCTGGGAGACAGTCTCCCCAACGTGTCCTGGGTCTTCCCCGTGGTCTCCTACAAGTCGGACATGCTCTAAAAACTAGTGGGGCATCCTGACCAGATGCCCGTACCATCTTATATGATGAGGCTGCTGCCCCCACGACCCGACCTGCGATAAACTGAAAAAGATGGACGGATGATTTAATGGGAGGACATGTAGTACACCCACTTTGATCCTGTTCCTGAGTTATTAAAAGATATATGACCTAGTATTTGTTTTTACATATAAAATCCCAAAAGTTGTATAATCATTAGACCAGTACTTTGCATGTAGTGGGGCGGGCATGGTAAGGTGTCAGGGGGTGGCACTACACACGTCGTCAGCTAGGTGGCATTACAGTGCATTCGCAAAGTATTCACAGCGCTTGACTTTTTACCACATTTTACCACAGACTTATTACAAAAATGTAATTAATTCATTTTTGTCCTCAAAATTCTACAGACAATACACCAAACCGACAATTTGAAAATATATATATTTTTTTTTACCACAATCTTAGCACACCTATCTTTGGGCAGTTTCGCCCATTCCTCTTTGCAGCACCTCTCAAGCTCCATCAGATTGGATGGTAGGCAAATGGTTTTCATCCAGGATGTCTCTCTACATTGCTGCATTCATCTTTCCCTCTATCCTGACTCATCCCCCAGTTTCTGCCGCTGAAAAACACCCCAACTGCATGATGCTGCCTCCACCATGCTTCACTGTAGGGAAGGTATTGACCTGGTTTCCTCCAAACATGACGCCTGGCATTCTAGCCAAAGACTTCAATCTTCCAAATAATTCTTATCTCATGGTCTGAGAGTCTTTCAGGTGCATTTTGGAAAACTTTTTTTTACCAAAAATTAGCTTCCGTCTGGCCACTCTACCATATAGGCCTGATTGGTGGTTTGCTGCAGAGATGGTTGCCCTTCTGGAAGGTTCTCCTCTCTCCACAGGAGGAAAGTTGTAGCTTTGATAGAGGGACCATCGGGTTCTTGGTCACCTCCCTGACTAGACTAAGATGAATGCAGCAATGTACAGAGACATCCTGGATGAAAACCAACTCTTCCCATCCAATCTGATGACGTTTGAGAGGTGCTGCAAAGAGGAATGGGAGAAACTGTCAAACTTGTGGCATCGTATTCAAAAATACTTGTGGCTGTAATTGCTGCCAAAATGTTCATCAAAGGCTGTGAATACTTATTTACATGGGATTTTTTTGTTTTTAATTTTTAATACAGTTGCTAATCTAAAAAAAAAAAATCACAGTTATTATTGGGTATTGTGTGTTGAATTGTCAGGACAAAAATGTATTTATTCTTTCTTTTTTTTTCAAAAGGTTGTAACATGGGCAGCACGGTGGAAGAGGGGTTAGTGCGTCTGCCTCACAACACGAAGGTCCTGAGTAGTCGTGAGTTCAATCCCGGGCTCGGGATCTTTCTGTGTGGAGTTTGCATGTTCTCCCCGTGACTGCGTGAGTTCCCTCCGGGTACTCCGGCTTCCTCCCACCTCCAAAGACATGCACCTGGGGATAGGTTGATTGGCAACACTAAATTGGCCCTAGTGTGTGGATGTGAGTGTGAATGTTGTCTGCCTATCTGTGTTGGCCCTGCGATGAGGTGGCGACTTGTCCAGGGTGTACCCCGCCTTCTGGCCGATTGTAGCTGAGATAGGCTCCAGCGCCCCCCGCGACCCCGAAGGGAATAAGCGGTAGAAAATGAATGGATGGATGGATGTAACATAACACAAAGTGCAAAAAAGTGAAGACTTTCCGGATATACTGTAGGTGCTGGAACCAGCAACACCGAGTCTTTTGCACAGAAGAATAAATAAATAAATATTATCAGGTTTTCAATCGTACTTCAATTTAGGGAGTACGTGAAGAAAATGATGTCCCCAAGGGGGGGGCGTGTCAACAAATAATTCAGAACTAGACCAAAATGAATGAAAGCAGCATAGAAAACATTATAGAGTCCGTTTTAACCGGACTAAAAAATGCCAGGTGTGATAAAGTGCTGCCACAGCACTACTGAGTCCTTCTCAAGCACTTCCACACACGAGCAGCCATTGTTGACAGTACACTCTGCCTGGTGTTTGCACCACAGAGAGTGAGCAAGCCGCTGTAGAGGATGTCACAGGTAAACAAAGAACATCTCTATCCACGGCCTAAGAAAGAAGCCACACAGTTAGAACATGACGTGCGTCTGCTGCTGTGGTGTGAGAGCAGGGGCCCGGGGTGGGCTGGTGTGTGTGTGAGATTCACAGTGGTGGCTCATGCAGCTGGCCCTTTGAAGCAGGCCTCTCTGAGCGTGACTAAGCAGTGGGAAATGCTAATCCAGTCTGATTAATGCAGTAAATTGCCACATTTCCGACTTGGTGGGGAACAATGAGACATTTGCTCAGCGTACACCTGCAGTACTACACTCATGCTGATGCAGCAGCAGCAGGGGGTCTGCTGCCGTCATCCATGTAAAGGCGGCAACGTCGCTGCCAAGCACCACTCCCGCCGGAACAATGCGCCGCTTTCAAAACGGCGCTCAATTGTCTTCTTGTGTGCCGAGGAGTGACGAAGAGCAGCGACGTAAGTACTTGGGATCTATCACCCCGACTATTTTTCTCAGGCAGGAAGAGCGAGATAGGCCAGGAATGTCAACAAGTCAGCTTGCTGGTATCTAAAGGATTCGTGATGCCTGACAGCCGTTCTCCTTCAACGCCTTCATGGCAGCCACACTGGTGTCACCAGCCGGCTGGCACACTCATCTACCACTCCAGACCTGGCCAAATTAAGGCCCGTTAAGCTTTTCAATCTGGCCCCCTGGACATTTTTTTTTTAGCTTTAAGATGGAAACTGTAGCTGCCCTTATGATGTGCAGTGATGTTTTTAAATGACCGTAAGTCTTGAACTATACAAAGTATTTCACTGGTTGGAAAGTATTGCTAACAAGCTAACGCTAAAGCCGAAAGTTTTCGTGTTGTCATATTTTATGTATATTTTGTTATTGACAGCTGAAATGGACCAAAAGGAACCGCCTTACCCTCATGAATTCATCATCTACTGAGAAGACGACTTTCTGACTGTTGGACATTGCGGACAAAAGCCTGACTTTTTATGAACAATTTGGTACACTTTATTTTTTCTGATCATATTGTTTTGTATACTATTGCTTTGCAATTCAATTACTGAGACCGGGTGTCGGCATCCCGCGGCTCATTAGCGCCGCCCTAGTGGCTCCCTGGAGCTTTTCCAAAAATGTATTAAAATGGAAAAAAATGGGGGGGATATATTTTTTGTTTTATTATGGTTTCTGTAGGTTGACAAACATGACACAAACCTTCCTAATTGTTAGAAATCCCACTGTTGATATTAAACATGCTGCACTGATGAGAGTATTTAGCGAGCGCCGTTTGGTCCAACTAATTTCGGCGGACCTTGAACTCCCCATAGTTTATTTACATGTACAACTTTCTTCGACGCTGCCCCAGAAAGACGTGTTTTATGCCACTCCTTTGTCTCATTTTGTCCACCACACTTTTTATGCTGTGCGTGATTGCTCAAGCATGAGCTTCATTGATGTTATTGACTTGTTGGAGTGTTAATCAGGCATATATGGTCACCGCATGACTGCAAACTAATTGATGCTAACATGCTATTTAGGCTAGCTGTATGTACATATTGCATCATTACGCCTTGTTTGTAGGTATCCATCCATCCATTTTCTACCGCTTGTCCCTTTTTGGGGTCGCGGGGGGTGCTGGAGCCAATCTGAGCTAATTAAATTTCCTTTACTTATGTCCTCTGTGTATTTAATTTATATTTGCATGTCTCATGACACGTTCTGTATGCAATATTGGCTGCTTTTCTGATAGTTGTTTGTGTGCCATGTTGTTCCAGACCACAGCAAACGTTACCCAGCTTGTAAAGATTGTATTACATCCACTAGAACAGGGGTCGGGAACCTTTTTGCCTGAGAGAGCCATGAAAGCCAAATATTTTAAAATGTATTTCCGTGAGAGCCATATAATATTTTTTAACACTGAATACAACTAAATGCGTGCATTTTTAAGTAAGACCAATATTTTTTAAGTATAATAAGTCTCTTATTCTTTTTAATACCATTGTTATTCTGAAGCTAACCAACAATAAATACAATAATTCTTACTATTAATGCGACTTCTTGAACAGGTGCAGTAGAAAACGGATGGATTAAAATGCCTGAGAATGTTATGAACGTTATTTTTAACACTGTGAATACGAGCGGAATTATTCATTACTTATCGTGTTAAGCAATGTCGGCTAATATTTATCTGAGAGCCAGATGCAGTCATCAAAAGAGCCGCATCTGGCTCGGGAGCCATAGGTTCCCTACCCCTGCGCTAGAAGAAGACAGCCTGCCGTTCCCTTCAACTTGGACACACACATCTATACCTTTGGCCATTCTATTCATTCTTTGGCCATTTCCAGGAGTTATCTCACCCTCTGAAAACACACCATTTTACTAATGTTTTCCAATTTTGTAAAAATGTGTCGAATAAACATTACATTTCAATATTTCTGTCAAAGAAGACTTGTGTCAGCCGGAGACACATAGTCATTTTGATAGTATGGTAATATAGCCAATATAGACACTTAAATCATGTGCTGCCTTCATTAGAACACTTACATATATAAGGCGCTTAATTTTTTGCAGCTCCTGACAGATTTTTTGTTGTTGTATTTTTAGTCCAATATAGCTCTTTCAACATTTTTGGTTTGACTTAGACTTTAGTAAAAGCACTGTGACCTAATATAGTCTGTTTATTTACATGTTATCAGTGTAGAAATATAGCAAACCACTCCTCCATACGTCAGTCTGATTTGTATCAACTACCTGAACTGTGAAATGCGCTGACGACACAAACCACACACTCCCACAGAAACATAGTTCCAGGAACTAGAGGCTCCAGGAACCAAATGTTCCTGAACCTTAGGTAGAAAAGGGCCTATTTATGCCACACCCCCACAAATTGATTGCAGATCTACACTGATTAATTTGAAATATTACAAGAAAAAAAAGTGTGTTTTTGCCAGAAATTAGTATACTGTTTTTATTTTCAAACTGTACTTTTTTGCAAAAAAATAAGCCCAATTTCAATCTTTTTTTTCTTCTACAATTGGTTATAAGGTGTTATTAATATTAGATGACTAAACTTAGTGAGGGGAATTTTCCCATTCACCTGTAAAAAAAAACCTTTATTGCGACCCCCCCCTTGTGAATAAACAAATAATTTTATTCAGAGTACATGACATATTTATTCTAATATTACAACTTATCCTTACCCTAAGGCAGTGGTTCTTAACCTGGGTTCGATTGAACCCTAGCGGTTCGGTGAGTCGGCCTCAGGGGTTCGACGGAGCCTCCGCCGCGGAGGTCAAGACAAAACCGTCTCATTGAGTAAATAAATACTACTCCCTATCGGCGTATTATGGATACCCCCAAATAGGGCTGGGCGATATATCGAATATACTCAATGTATCGCGGGTTTGTCTCTGTGCGATATAGAAAATACCGTGATATTTGAGTATAGGTTCTCACGCAGTTGCTTTTAGCTGCGGGCATTACACTACAGGCTTTTCTCACTCTTTCTTGTCTCTCCTTCTCACAGAGACATAAAACAAGCGCACCTTCTTACATACGTCACATACTGTCGCGTCATACGCCCTCGCGGAGCAGAGAGGTAGCAGCATGGGTAACATTAGCTGTGATGCTAATGCGGAGTGGTGCGAGTGGTAATACGAGAGAGAGAAAGTGTGAATCTGGTAACAAATGAAGGAAGAATTAATTCCTAATAAAAACAGCACGGGGTCCATCGTCTGGCGGAGGTTTGGCTTCAAGCGGGAAGATGTCGAACAAGTATGCGGCAAAAGCGTTGTTACAAAAAGTAGCGCCTACTGCTAATTTGTAGCATCATTTGAAAAGTCACCCGCTAGAGAATGAGGAGTGCTTGAAACTCCGCATGTCAACATCTCCGGCCGGTGCCACACCAACAAAATGCCGAAGCAACCATTTCCAGATCAACACCGTATAAAAAAATTAGTCAACAACAGAAGGAGATAACGTCCGCAGGAACCTACCACATAGCGAAGGACATACACTATTTGATTTACTATTATGCAGCTCATTTTTATTTGACAATTGTTGAAATATCTTGTGTGACATCATGCACAAAAGTGCACTTTATTTGTTGTAAACTATTATAGTGGCGTTCTGTACAAAAAGTGCACTTTAATTTAGTGTTGTTTTGATATGTCATTTTAGTGACATCATGCACAAAAGTGCACTAATAGCTTGTTTTAAAATGTCTCTGACAATCTGGCACTTTCTGTTTTGGAAACGACATGAATGCTTGTGCCACTGCTTAATAACTGTTTAATAAATACAGTTTTGGTAAATTGACTTAATTGTGGCTTCCCTCTCTGCATGAAAGTTTAAAATGAGCATATATTAATGCAGTATGAACAAGAATGTTTTAATGTAGACACATAGAATCATCATACTGCTGTGATTATATGCATCAAGTGTTCATTCAAGGCTAACGCAAAATATGGAGATATATATCGTGTATCGTGACATGGCTTAAAAATATTGAGATATTAAAAGGCCATATCGCCCAGCCCTACCCCCAAACAATGTTCCCTCTAATTTACCATCTGATTTGCAGGTGTGTAATTTTGTTCTTTGAACCAGGTGATGTTCATGCACGGTTCATTTTGTGCACCAGTAAAAAAACATAACTTTGTCTTGAATTTGAAAAAAAAAATAAAAAAAATATTTTTCACTAAAGAAGGGTTTGGTGAATGCGCATATGAAACTGGTGGGGTTCGGTACCTCCAACAAGGTTAAGAACCACTGCCCTAAGGTCTAAGAACAATGAAGCGGAATGATTTCGTACCAGTACTACATTTCGCTCAAACACGATTACAAAGTGTAACTTTGCACATGTTTTTATCTTTGCGTGTTGCTACTGTTGTCCTCTGAAGGTCACTCCGATTGAAGCGGTGCTGAGGTCTCGGCCCAAAGTTAATTAAGAGCTCACAGGGAGGAGTCGCCCGCCCCGTCTCTCACAATCGGAACTCCATGTTGGAGCCAGACTGGGATTTGTCCCAGATAGGAGGAGGAACATGCCTCCAGATACATAAACATGTGCACTGCTGGCACAAGCCCGCACTTGAGCAACATGTGCGTGCGCAGTTAGTTAGCGACGTGAGCCTTGTGCGACTTGCGGGGAAAAAAAACATTTCAAACATTGACTCAATTCCCGGTTAGGCTAGAAGAAGAAGGAAAAAAACACAACACATCATCCGTTATGTAAGGAGTGGAAAAAAAAAAGCTAAATGACAAGAAGCGAGCTGTGGGACGGGGGAGGTCACCTCTTCAGGAGGTATGTCCCGCCTCAGGCAGGGATCCAGTTCACCAAATTGACAGAATGAGCTGAGCTTTAGCAGACGGGGGCCTCCAGACGGGGGAGTATCGTGGGAAAATGACAAACACTCCTTTTCCATTCTTGGAGATCAACTCTGGGACACGTGAGGCTCACGGCAGCAAGATCTGATGCATGTCAAACACACTTAAACAACAACAGATTTCCTACACTAAACTACAGTAGTACCTCGGGATGGCAGTTTTTTGGGATAAGAGCCGTCTCTGGGATTGATTGATTGATTGATTGAAACTTTTATTAGTAGATTGCACAGTTCAGTACATATTCCGTACAATTGACCACTAAATGGTAACACCCGAATAAGTTTTTCAACTTGTTTTAGTCGGGGTCCACGTGATCAATTCATGGTGATGATGATGGTCACACTTTAGGTCTAAAGCAAATACGTGAGTTACGAGCTTAGCGGATGCCACAGTGAACCTCATAAGATCCGACCAAAACATCCTGTCTTACTCGTTAGCATTAGCTTGCAGCTAGAGATGACTATGGGAAGGAAAAAAAGACGGCGCTGAGAAGAAATTCATTGAATTAGAAAGAAATCATCAAAAACATGAGATGGCATGTAGCTAGCCAACTTGGGGAAGCAGTTGGAGCATAGCACTGCTAGTCGGCGCCATCCTGAAGCAGAATGAGTCGAAAACGCCAGCCAAGGACGTTAATATAATATTTAAACGGCATACATTTATCCATGAAAATATGGAGAAGCTGCTGAGGGTGTGTTTGACGGAGAAGCACCTGGAAGGGGATACTGTAGAAGTCCACTCTCCAAGGTAAATCCTGTACATTATCGTTACATTACTTCATAAAACTACTTGTTTTTACTACAGTCTTTTTTTTTAATACAATAGTCATCACCTAAAAGTTAGTTTTTCTTTTCAAAAAGCATGTTAGATGTTAAAATTGTGCTGTTTTGTAGTGGCCGAGCACAGCTTAGATTGATTTTAATTTAGTTTAAGGGGCGACACTCTTTCGCAATACAAGCTTTCCAAAGTACAAACTGTGTACAACTGTTTCTTTTTTATTTATTAAGAGACTTGTGATTTAGGGCTATATAAATAAACATTGATTGATTGATTGATTGAATATTCATTAGTAGGGATGTAACGACATCAAAATCTCATGGTAGGATATTGTCATGGTATTAAGGCCATGGTGGGATATTATTGTGGTATATGTCCAGTAAAAAAAGATGCCATAGTGTGCAAAAAGGCGTGGCAGGAATGTTTAGTACAAACGCATTTACTGTAACTGAACCCAAATACAATGCTCAAATGTTACAATCATATTTCTTACTACAAACATGTCTTTTCAAGTGGAAGGAACAGTGCAGGAACATCTACTGTTTCAAGAAAATATATATTTATTTTTAAAACTTACAAGTGATGTTTTTAAAGTGACAAGGTAAATAAAACAGGGGTGTCAAAAAAAATATAAATTTTCGAATGAATCGCGATTCTTACTTGGAATAGATAACATTTTTTTTTTTTTTAAAGATTAAAAAAAAATAAAAATAATATATATTTGTTTAATCTGTCCTGTCCAGCCACTCAGACTAATCATATATGTTGCTTTATTTGTATTTGACTTTATTAAAGTTTGGGTAGAATTTTATTCAACAAAACAAAGTATCTTTTAAGTAATATATACATTTATTAGAGCTGTTTATATATTTTATGGAGGAATTTAGTTAATCATAGAACTGGCACCCAATATTATTAACAAGGTATGGATTTTGAATTGAGAATGGTTACCCCCAAGAATGGAGTCAAGTGGTGCCCAAAGATTCACAGCCCTAATAAACAGAGTAACAAGTGTAACACAATAATGTTCACTTTTGTGTCTTTCAACTTTTACTTTATGAGAATCAGTGTCCTCTGCAGTGGACGTGTTTTTATATTAACTTGGAAAATGGTGTTTCTCATAAAAGTTAACCAACAATTTAACTTTTAATCATGTAAATACCTCATAAACAGGTGTTCAGTTATCTTTACTGGGTGGCGGTTTATGAGGTGGCCACTTGTCCACTTGAATGGAGTGCTTACCCAAATAAACTGAAAAACAGCTGTACCAAAACAGACAACTGTCCAAGTGTGTCACACTTGCCATGATACACATCTGTATCATGACAGACAGCATATGCTGTCTGGCTAGCTGTGTACAAACAAAACATGGGCTAATAGTTTACAGCTATTGTAATACAGATATTGTAATATGATTGTTCATGTTTGTCAGTCAGTACAGATTGGTGTCCTATCGCATTGTGTTGTGCATTACAAACTCATACGCGTTTCATATTGACGGAGTTGCTAGCTTATCTCTTTCCGTAGCTAGCTTTTAAGGCGAATACCAAAGCATGCCGATGATGATGATTACTACGTTAGAAAAAGAGTTCCTTAGTGCTCGCTCTTACCTAATAATGTTGCTACAGCTTGGTTATTATACAGTTTACGGAACGTAAATGAAGTATTGTTGACGGTTTTTCAATGTATTTTTAAAGTGATTCAGAGGTAGAATGTATTGCTCCCATTAGCTGCATTGCTGACTACCTGGAACGAGCAGATTTATGTAGGTAAGAATTAGAGATGTCTGATAATATTGGACTGCCGATATTATCGGCCGATAAATGCTTTAAAATGTAATATCGGAAATTATCGGTATCGGTTTCAAAAAGTAAAATGTACGACTTTTTAAAACGCTCTGTGTACACGGACATAGGGAGAAGTACAGAGCGCCAATAAACCTTAAAGGCACTGCCTTTGTGTGCCGGCCCAGTCACATAATATCTACGGCTTTTCACACACACACTAGTGAATACAAGCATACTTGGTCAACAGCCATACAGGTCACACTGAGGGTGGACGTATAAACAACTTTAACACTGTTACAGATATGCGCCACACTGTGAACCCACACCAAATAAGAATGACAAACACATTTCGGGAGAACATCCGCACCATAACACAACATAAACACAACAGAACAAATACCCAGAACCCCTTGCAGCACTAACTCTTCTGGGACGCTACAATATACACCCCCCGCTACCCCCGCACCCCCAACCCTGCCCACCTCAACCTCCTCATGCTCTCTCAGGGAGAGCATGAAAGCTGCTGTTTTGAGGCATGTTAAAAAAAAAAAAATGCACTTTGTGACTTCAATAATAAATATGGCAGTGCCATGTTGGCATTTTTTTCCATAACTTGAGTTGATTTATTTTGGAAAACCTTGTTACATTGTTTAATGCATCCAGCGGGGCATCACAACAAAATTAGGCATAATAATGTGTTAATTCCACGACTGTATATATCGGTATCGGTTGATATCGGAATCGGTAATTAAGAGTTGGATAATATCGGATATCGGCAAAAAAGCCATTATCGGACATCTCTAGTAAGAATGCGAAACAAAAAACCCTTTTGTCTTCTTGTCTCTCATAATGATTGTAAACGATAAACAAAATTCCAAAAAAGTGCAGTTCTCCTTTAAATTGTGTTTCATCCAGCACAGGACCAGCCAGCCCCTTGCATGTCTGCATTTTGCCATTCTCATTTATTCATCAGTCACTGAGAAATTAAGCAAAAAAAAAAAAGCTACAAAATGCCAACATTTTGTCATGCATTTATTTTGTTTGTTTGTTTAATGCAACTTTTTAGTGTTTATTGGTTTATGCCTAACAAACATTATGGTGAATTGTGTGTATGCTTGATGTGATGGATGACTCAACTCTCAGAGGGCTCAAATGCCAAGTAGCAGGCGGAACACTTTGTGCCAGCGTGTAGCATCACTAGGGGAACATGACACACACAACTCCGGTGTACAGTATGTGTGTGTGTGTGTGCATCTCAATGATAACCTGATTAGTGCAGCTTTGCAAGTCTGCGCCCAGGACTGGTTTTATCTTCACTTAGCCTAAGCAGGCAGACGGGCAGAACATCTCAGCGCTCACTTCAAGTGGCAATCCACACAACTGCAAACAGCACACCAAGTTTCTGCCTACCTCTCAGGGCGTGCATGGATGGATGGATGCAACCTGGCCCGTATGCACTCCATAGAGATAAGCTATGGTGTCCATTGTTAATGGAGCAGTATTTACACGCCAGTTTGGCTTTATTGCGGTAGAATGGACAAGGGTGTGATCATATTTTTTGTACAAGTTGAAAAAGAACTGGGGTTGTAAGTTATACTCATTTGTGTGAAGAAAGCAGTACACAGGTGCATGTCCCGGCTACTCAGTACAACATGGCAAACACCAACAATATAAAACAGTATCACAATATTTACCAGTGTGAAGTTGCTACAAAATATTTTGTTTGTGCCGATACGATCTTTAAGTTATACATTACATCATCCAGACCCCCACCTTATTAAAATCTCCCCAAACTTGTCCCATTTCTTTGTGCCGCAAAAGTGTTTTGTCTACCTATTATTGATTTTATGTAAAAGTTATAGTTTTTATGTTATTCATAACCAGCCCCCCTCACCTTGTCACGTTTGTGCATCAAACATTTTGTAGTCTGTATGTTAGTGTTGTATGATTCATAAGCAGCACCCCCCACACAACTTGTCAAAATCTCCCCAAACGTGTCCAAAATGTTTGTGCTGCAAATGTTTATGTTACTAATGTTTTGTAGTCATGTTATTACCGTGTTATTATTCATGACCATCCCCCAACTTTTGCTATTCATTTGTGCTACGTCTGTGCTGCACATTATTTTTGTTTTTAACACTTGACTATTCATAACCAGACCCCCCCCCCCCTCGCCCCACCCCATCTTGTCAACATCCCCCCAAACATTTGTGCTGCAAAGAAGTTTTGTCCATCTATTATAGTTTTTTATGTTATTAACTGGTTATGATTCATAACGTCCCCCCCCCACCTTGTCAAAATTTCCCCAAACTTGTCCCAAATGTTTGTACTGAAAAAAACTAAACTATTTCTTATAGTTTTTATTAGAGAACCCCGGCCGGGTCATACCAAAGACTATAAAAATGGGACCCATTACCTCCCTGCTTGGCACTCAGCATCAAGGGTTGGAATTGGGGGTTAAATCACCAAAAATGATTCCCGGGCGCGGCTACGCTGCTGCCCACTGCTCCCCTCACCTCCCAGGGGGTGATCAAGGGGATGGGTCAAATGCAGAGGACAAATTTCACCACACCTAGTGTGTGTGTGACAATCATTGGTACTTTAACTTTAACTTAAGATGCCGATAAATGCTTTAAAATGTAATATCGGAAATTATCGGTATCGTTTTTTTTTTATTATCGGTATCGTTTTATTTATTTTTTATCAAATCAACATAAAAAACACAAGATACACTTACAATTAGTACACTAACCCAAAAAACCTCCCTGCCCCATTTACACTAATTCACACAAAAGGGTTGTTTCTTTCTGTTATTAATATTCTGGTTCCTACATTATATATCAATATATATCAATACAGTCTGCAAGGGATACAGTCCGTAAGCACACATGATTGTGCATGCTGCTGGTCCACTAATAGTACTAACTTTTAACAGTTAATTTTACTCATTTTCATTAATTACTAGTTTCTATGTAACTGTTTTTATATTGTTTCACTTTCTTTTGTATTCAAGAAAATGTTTTAAATGTATTTATCTTATTTTATTTCATACATTTTTTTTAAAAAAGGACCTCATCTTCACCATACCTGGTTGTCCAAATTAGGCATAATAATGTGTTAATTCCACGACTGTATATATAGCGGTATCGGTTGATATCGGTATCGGTAATTAAGAGTTGGACAATATCGGAATATCGGATATCTGCAAAAAGCCATTATCGGACATTCCTAGTTTTTATGTTATCAACATTTAATTATTCATAACCAGCCCCCGACCTTATCTAAGCCTATGTTTACACTGCAGGCCAAAGTGGCCCAAATCTGATTTTTTTTGGATCTGATTTTTTCAGCAGATTGTTTAAACTGCAAGTAAAATTTGATTTTTTTTCCAGTGTAAACACGCACAGGCCCCAATGGAACCTCGACGTCACTTGCATGCGCACTTCGATTAAGTGAAAACAAAGGAAGTCGCTACTACTACAAAATAAGATAAGTCGCCACATCTTAAATGAGTGTTTTTTCACGTGAAAGTAAATGAAAGTAATATAATGTATGAATGATGTATAAAGTGTAATATATTTGGGAGGGTTGTAATCTTTTAATGGCTGTTAAGTAGAGGAGACACGGACATCAGAGTGGATCTACGGGAGCTTTATTTTTCAACTCACATGCAAGCGAAAGTGCCACAGTGTCAATTCCGGTCCTTCAACAATCGCAATTTTTTCCAAATCAAAATATATATTACATATATACTACATATATACATATACATACATACTACACATACTACATACATATACATATATTACATATGTGGGCTCTGTACCGAGGATGTCGTTGTGGCTTGTACAGCCCTTTGAGACACTTGTGATTTAGGGCTATATAAATAAACATTGATTGATTGATTGATATAGCTTATTATTTGTGCAATATTAACAACTGATGCACCGTAAATTTGGTCGTCTTAAATAGAAACCGAAACCCGATGTGATGAAATATCCATTTGTGCTGGCGACTGCGTCTTTCGGCGCACATCGCCATTCAATTACAAGTTGTTTAAAACTCAATTATTGATGCATCTTTATGTATCTTGTTTTACATTTCTATTCATTTCCATAAATAAGCGTTTACCACCTGCAACTTTCAAAAAAATGCATTTGTAATACGAAACAGTTAAATTAGTTCCCACATGTATTAAACGAATGGGAATGTGTGCAAAACTGCAACATAGAAATAAAAGAGCTGGCCGGATTATGTTATTAACATGTTATTCATAACCAGCCTTGTCAAAATCTCCCCAACTTGTCCAATTTGTTTGTGTCTAACTCTTATAGTTTTAATGTTGTGGGGCTGGTTATGAATATGTTAAGGTAAAAACTATAATAGTTAGACATACAAAAGGAATGGTATTTTAATATTTGCAATGGTAAAGGGGGCCCACTTCACACAGGTCACAATATTAGCGGTTTGGCCTTCACATGAAGAAACTCGCCCCCATGGAGTCAGACTTCATAAGTACACTATTCATCATTTTATGGTCGGTGTGACAGTGAAGAATGTTAAATCAAGCTCCCTGGCACCGCTTCCTCAAAACACGCCAGTAGGTTTTGCTTGAAAGCTCATAAAATGATTTCATGATGGGGACAGCTTGACCCGGTGACTGACTATTCCTTTGTTCAAGCAGTTCAAATTGCCCATTTTGACCGATTGCCTCATTTTGGAGCTGCCATATAAGGAAGGAGAGAATGAAAGGACCACGCCCACCTTACCTATAGAGCGTGGGAAGCAAGTGGAGGGGTGGGGAAAAGTGTCTGAACTTGCTTACAGGACGACGACTTTCACCTGACCTGCTTTTTGGCTGTCACGGTGACAGACAGCCGGGAATTTAACACCATGACACATCCTTTGTCAATTATCAACACCACTTGCTTTTATTGGGAAAAAGGCAATCGTTCATTTGACAGAAGCACCTAATTAGGGCCATCCGATCACAGGTCACATGTACACAAGGCTGACTGTGTCACAAGCATCAAAAATGGAAAAAAAATAAAAGATTAAATGATTAGCATGACGCATTTTTGCCGTTCAAAAAAATGAACAATGGTACACGAAAGAGAAAGGAAGCTGTTGCAAAACATGTTGGTGTGCACACCTCAGGACGACTTGTAGGCCGCGCAGACCACAACCATGTGACATTTCCAGTTCTATGGTTACCACAGGGCTGGGCGATAAAACCATAACAATATACATCGCGACAGACACAATGTCAACGAAAAATGCCTCGCGATAGTTTAATTCAACAAAAGGCGCTCGCTCTCCGGTAACCGAGCAATGCAGGAAGTGATCCCTGATCAGTGGGAGTGATACGCTAACAGCCAATCAGGTGATGGTATCAACCAACACGTTTGGTTGCACCATCTTGTTTTCTTTGCACGGCGTGAGAAGACTGAGTCAAAATGAGTAAATTGTGGATAAAAGAGGAAAAGTCACCTCAATACTAGGGCTGGGCGATAAATCGAGTTTGTGAAATATATCGATATATGTTTAAACAAGATATGAATTAAGAGCCTTAATCATTAATCATTATTAATGTAGCAGCCTAGTTTTGAATGGCAGGGTCCCGGCTATCACATGTTGATAAAAATATAACATTTACATAATAAAAATCAACTACAGGCTTCCCAAATGCTGTAATAAATCAAACATGATGAGTTGACTTGAAACTGTTTAATGTTGCACTTTTTATATGTAGAACAAACGTTTTGTCATTGTATTTAATCTGAGCAACAACTTGAGGCAGTTTAATGTTGATTAACGTGGGCGGAAAAGCTGCAGGAGTCTTCCAACGCCTCCGGAACATCTGGTCATCAAAATCTATCAGTACGTCCACAAAGCTGCGCCTCTATATGTCAGCGGTCATCCCTACAGTGACCTATGCCTGTGAGACGTGGATGAAGACATCAAGCATTACGTCTTCCACCGACGGTGCCTCAAATACATCTTGAGGATCTCATGGAGAGACCACATCACAAATGAAGAGGTGATGAAAGGGCAGGGGTAGCACCATTGTCTGACATAGTCTCTGACACGAAAAGGAGAATGGCTGGACACGTACTACGACTGCCAAGAGAGAGACCGGCAAGTGTGGCAAATGGACTGGGTGCCAGAAGGGGGAAAGAGGAAGAGAGGATGACCAAAGAAGACGTGGAGACAAACCGCCAAGGAAGACCTGAGAGAGATGGGAGTCAGCTGGCATGGAGCAAGAAGGGTCGCCAGTGACCGGAACAAATGGAGGGGACTCGTCGCCCAATGTTCCAACAGGAATGGGAGGAACTAAGTCTAAGTAAGTAAACGTGGGCAGAATTATTATAGTGTTCCCAATGTGAAAAGGATAAAGCCATTGTTTACAAATTTGGTAAATAAATAACCAAAAAAATTTATATTTTGTTGTTTTCTTACTGTACCGAAAATGAACCGAACCGTGACCTCTGGACCGAGCTACATACCGAACCGCCATTTTTGTGTACCGTTACACCCCTAGTAAATATGGGTTTTGTTGTTAAAGGCCTACTGAAACCCACTACTACCGACCACGCAGTCTGATAGTTTATATATCAATGATGAAATCTTAACATTGCAACACATGCCAATACGGCCGAGTTAGATTAGTTAAGTGCAATTTTAAATTTCCCGCGAAATATTCTGCTGAAAACGTCTCGGTATGATGATGTTTGCGCGTGACGTCACGGATTGTGCGGACATATTGGGACAGCATTGTGGCCAGCTATTAAGTCGTCTGTTTTCATCGCAAAATTCCACAGTATTCTGGACATCTGTGTTGGTGAATCTTTTGCAATTTGTTTAATGAACAATGAAGACAGCAGAGAAGAAAGCTGTAGGTGGGATCGGTGTATTAGCGGCTGGCTGCAGCAACACAACCAGGAGGACTTTTGAGTTGGATAGCAGACGCGCTACCGTGATTATGCGGCTTTGGCTTCCAAACATTTGATCGCTTGCCCGTACGTGCGTGCCGCTATGTGCATGTCACGTACGTAACTTTGGGGAAATATATGTGCTGTATGAACTTTACGGAGGTGAATGGTACTTTGGGCTGTGGGATTGAGTGTGTTGTGCGGGTGTTTGATTTGTATTGGTGGGTTATATGGACGGGAGGGGGGAGGTGTTTGTTATGCGGATTAATTTGTGGCATATTAAATATAAGCCTGGTTGTGTTGTGGCTAATAGAGTATATATACACTACTGTTCAAAAGTTTGGGGTCACATTGAAATGTCCTTATTTTTGAAGGAAAAGCACTGTACTTTTCAATGAAGATAACTTTAAACTAGTCTTAACTTTAAAGAAATACACTCTATACATTGCTAATGTGGTAAATAACTATTCTAGCTGCAAATGTCTGGTTTTTGGTGCAATATCTACATAGGTGTATAGAGGCCCATTTCCAGCAACTATCACTCCAGTGTTCTAATGGTACAATGTGTTTGCTCATTGGCTCAGAAGGCTAATTGATGATTAGAAAACCCTTGTGCAATCATGTTTACACATCTGAAAACAGTTTAGCTCGTTACAGAAGCTACAAAACTGACCTTCCTTTGAGCAGATTGAGTTTCTGGAGCATCACATTTGTGGGGTCAATTAAACGCTCAAAATGGCCAGAAAAAGAGAACTTTCATTTGAAACTTGACAGTCTATTCTTGTTCTTAGAAATGATAAATGGGTTATACTTGTATAGCGCTTTTCTACCTTCAAGGTATTCAAAGCGCTTTGACACTATTTCCACATCCACACACACATTCACACACTGATGGCGGGAGCTGCCATGCAAGTCGCTAACCAGCAGCCATCAGGAGCAAGGGTGAAGTGTCTTGCCCAAGGACACAACGGACGTGACTAGGATGGTAGAAGGTGGGGATTGAACCCCAGTAACCAGCAACCCTCCGATTGCTGGCACGGCCACTCTACCAACTTCGCCACGCCGAAATGAAGGCTATTCCACAAAATTGTTTGGGTGACCCCAAACTTTTGAACGGTAGTGTATGTCTTGTGTTTATTTACCGTTTTAGTCATTCCCAGCTGAATATCAGGTCCCACCCGCCTCTCACAGCATCTTCCCTATCTGAATCGCTTCCACTGCCCTCTAATCCTTCACTTTCACTTTCCTCATCCACAAATCTTTCATCCTCGCTCAAATTAATGGGAATCGCTCTAACTGCTGGTGGCCATGATTGTAAACAATGTGCAGATGTGAGGCGCTCCACAACCTGTGACGTCACGCTACTTCCGGTACAGGCAAGGCTTTTTTTTTTATCAGCGACCAAAAGTTGCGAACTTTATCGTCGATGTTCTCTACTAAATCCTTTCAGCAAAAATATGGCAATATCGCGAAATGATCAAGTATGACACATAGAATGGACCTGCTATCCCCGTTTAAATAAGAAAATCTCATTTCAGTAGGCCTTTAAGAGTTTAATTGTCTATTGATCAAAAATGCACATCAATGAAGGAGATAAATAAAAAATGAATGACTTTCATTTCATTTCATTTAAATGATTTCTGCATAATCACGAGAGTACAAGTGTGGCGCCCTAACAAGGAGTGAAAACAGAAATGGGGTTGGATTCTGAAAGCAGGATTAAGAAGCTTGAAGAAGTGGAGCCAAAGTGTCTGTTTTATTTCTGCATTAATTAACTTTCTTTGTAAGCTGCACCCCACCCCACCACACACACACACACACCCGTGTGCAGCCAGCATCACTATAACAACCAGGGCTGCAACGCGCCCTCGCAGAACACAACACAACGAGAGGGAACCCCAAGTTTTCCAATGATAATATGACGTCACTTATTAATCACAGGTCAAGATAACGTCACTTATCAATAAACTCACCGTGCTCATAGTCGCTGATGTTCTCCGCCCTCACGTCAACGGAGCAGCTGTCGGCGTAGTCTTAGCCATAGTAAAGTAGTCTGGCTTCCTCCTTGTCCGCCCGCACGAACATGTCGACGCAAGGGGGAATACAAAAAGCGAGCGAAGAAAGAAAAATGGCTACATTTTAACACAAATGCTAGTAGCAACTTAAGCTAGCTGCTGAGCGCTCGCCGACAAACTTTCTCAATTAGGCGAGTCGGCGCTCGGTTGGAGGACGAAAAACGCTCGTTCGGGAGCTAAATGGGGAAATTTGAACCTAGTTAATGGAAGAAGTTGGTCAAGAAAGTGACCTTTTTTGGCCCCGCTAGCTGCCGTGAAGAGAAGTAAGTGGAGTAAAGTGCTGGCGAGCATCTTCATGCACTTGTTGCAGTTGACCCGTAGGGGCGGGGCTTCGAAAATTTGAAGGAGGGATGTTACTGGTTGAGAGTCGCCTGACTGTTTGGCTGCCAGCCAATCACACGTCAGAAGCGGGGGCGAGAAGCCATGAAGCCACGCCCTCCTCCTGAATGGCCCATTGAAGAAGAAGTAAAATTAAAAAAAAAGGGAGTCTAAAGAAGACTGGACCTTCCAGTTGTTGTCTTCCTCATATTAGTTCCTTGTGTCACATAAGCCTGCCCATCCCACTATGAAAGCGCTTTAAGAATAGCCAACAAAAACAAAGCAGTGACAATATTGAGATTATTGGCATATGGTTGTCCAAAGTGTGGCCCCGGTGGCCATTTAAATTTGTTACACATTCTACTGATAAAAACAAACAAATATAAAAGAGCCCACAGGTAAAATTTAATAGGAAAAAGTTGCAATGTTGACTAATAACACAAAGCAGTTTTCTTAGCTCAAAAAAATAATAATGAATCAAAATCCACGTTGTTAAGAATCATTGACCTATTTAAAACCCCAATGACTTCACATCAAGTATTCCACTTTTTGGGTGAAAATATTGCATGTTTTGAGTGTTTGCCATATAAAAAACAATGTTTCCTTTGACAAAAAAGTAATAAAACATGAACAAATATAAAAAATGTATAATCGACGAACAGATCTAAAGAGATTCAAGCGTTAAATGTAAAAGAAGAAAAAAAAAAGTATTAGTTATTTTTTTATCACGTTCAGTTGATTTAGTCATTGCTTGAAAAATAATAATGAATCAAAATCCACGTTGTTATAAATTATTTACCTATTTAAGGCTCCAATTACTACACATCAAATATTATAGTTTGAATAATTTTTTGGGGAAAATATTGCATATTTTGAGTGTTTGATAAATAAAAAACGTTTTCTTTGACAAAAAAGTCATAAAACGCATATGAAAAAATAACTTTTAATCGACGGATGGATCTAAAGTTGATCTAGAGATTTAAGCGTTGAAAGTAAATACTTTTTTTTTTTTTTTTAACACTTTTATGAGTTGATTTTAGTGGGAACTTTTTTTCAAAAACTGTCACTGCTCAAAAAGTAATAATGATGTAAACAGAAAATGATGTTTAAGGTTCCAATTACTGCACATCAAATATTCCACTTTTAAATTGTTTTTTGGGGAAAATAATGCATATTTTGAGTGTTTGACATACAAAAAAACTATGTTTCCTCTGACAAAAAAGTAATAAAATATACAAAAATATTAAAAACTTTTAATCGACGAAAAGATCTAAAGTTGATCCAGAGATTTTATCATTTTAATGGGAATTTTCTTTTAATCTGTCATTGCTTGAAAAATAATAATGAATCACAATAATGTTATAATTTATTTACCTATTTAAAGCTCCAATTATTGCACATCAAATATTCCAGTTTGAATTATTTTTGGGGGAACATATTGCAGATTTTGAGTGTTATAAGTAATTTTTTTATCACGTTGAGTTGATTTTTGTGGGAATTTTTTTAAAACTGTCATTGCTTGAAAAATAATGAATCAAAATAATGTAATAAATGATTGACCTATTTAAGGCTCCAACTACTGCACATCAAATATAGTTTCAATTATTTTGGGGGGAAATATTGCATATTTTGAGTGTTTGCCATATAAAAAACAATGTTTCCTTTGACAAAAAAGTAATAAAACATGAACAAATATTAAAAACGTATAATCGACGGATAGATCTAACGTTGATCTAGAGATTTAAGTGTTAAATGTGAAAAATGAAAAAAAAGTATGAGTTATTTTTTATTACATTTAGTTGATTTTAGAGGGAATTTTCTTTAAACTGTCATTGCTTGAAAAATAATTTTAAAAAAATGTAATAAATGATTGACCTATTTAAGGCTCCAATTACTAGATATCATAGTTTCAATTATTTTGAGTGTTTGCCATATAAAAAACAATGTTTCTTTTGACAAAAAAGTAATAAAACATGAACAAATTATAAAAACTTATAATCGACAGATACATCTAACGTTGATCTAGAGATTTAAGTGTTAAATGTAAAAAATAAAAATAAAAGTATGAGTGTATTTTGTAGTGTCCCGGAAGAGTTAGTGCTGCAAAGGGTTCTGGGTATTTGTTCTGTTGTGTTTATGTTGTGTTACGGTGCGGATGTTCTCCCGAAATGTGTTTGTCATTCTTGTTTGGTGTGGATTCACAGTGTGGCGTATATTTCTAACAGTGTTAAAGTTGTTTATTCGGCCACCCTTAGTGTATCCTGTATCGCTGTTGATCAAGTACGCGTTGCATTCACGTGTGTGTGCGTACAGAAGCCACACATATCTTGTGACTGGGCCGGCATGTCGTTCGATAATGAAGGTTGCCTCAGCTCAAAGCCTGAGCCCCGACATGAATGAACTAGCATCCAAGAAAAGATGGCAGGTATCTGGTTTGGCCACATCAGATTAGATCAGTGTGTTGCAAACTGAGCAGTTTAAAGTCCTGAATGGTTGGTTTATCCATTGTTATTTTATTTTCAAACTTATTAGCCTGTGGAAAAAGTTAATGTTTATATTTACATCAGAAGGCTGCAAATAGAAAAGAGGCATTACATTTTTATTTAAATTGTATTTGATATGCCATTGATATTTTTTAATTAATATTATTATTATTTGAAACTCAATTTTGCATGACACTATAAAGTTATATAAGCCTTGCTTGTTCAATATTCAATGCAAAACTTGTTTGGGTCCCTATTAAAAGGTTAATTTGTTCAACCTTGGCCCGCGGCTTTGTTCAGTTTTAAATTTTGGCCCACTCTGTATTTGAGTTTGACACCCCTGATCTAGAGATTTAAGCGTTGAAAGTACAAAAAAAATAAAAATTGTACGACTTATTTTTAACACTTTTATGAATTTATTTCAGTGGGACCTTTTTATTAAAAGCTGCCATTGCTCAAAAAGTAATAATGAATTAAATGTTATAAATTATTGACCTGTTCAAGATTCCAATTACTGCACATTAAATATTCCACTTTGAAATGGTTAAAGATAAAAAGCTGTGATGATAACCACAGAAGTGAAAGTAGAAGACATTTCTGTTTGAAGTGTGCAAACAAAGGTGACTTACATCCCAACAGTGTCCACTTCCTGTCGTTTACCTTCATTTATTGTTGTTCAATCTTTAAAGAACAAAACAAAAAGGGCTAAAATAAAAGTAGTGGTTCACATGTCTGCCAGTCCAGGGTGTGCTTGAACGCCTCTCGCCCCCAAGTCAGCTGGGATAGACTCCGGCTCACCTGTGACTCTGATGAGGACAAACGGTAAACAAAATTAATGGATGAAATTAGCAAGTAAGAGCAAATAAAACGAGAAAAGTCTCGCCTGAAATTTTCATGGGCTTGACGCTAAAAGCTAGCATAAAATGTTTGCATGTTTACGTTAACTTGTTATAATAGGAACAGTTAACATACTTGCAAGATGTAAACATGTCTCAAAATCCATGAATTTCACGTTTAAATGCTCCAAATTAACACAAATTTTAGCATGTTAACGAAACATGCTAACATAGGAAAAGTTGGCGTACTTCTAAGATAGCGGCAAGTATCAAAAGCCATGATTTTTAGGTTTAAATTAATCAAATTAGCAAAAACAGTTAGCATATTATTGTTAGCATGTTGTAATGGGAACAGTTAAGATACTTGCAAGATAGAAACATGTCTGAAAACCATGAATTTTAGGTTTAAATGATCAAAATTAACTATAATGTTACCATGCTAACATTAGCATGCTGACATTGGAAAAGTTAGCGTACTTCTAAGAGAGCACCAAGTATCAAAAGCCATGATTTTTAGGTTTAAATGAATACATTTAGCAAAATAGCAAATCATTTTAGCAAATTTCAGGCAAAACTGGACAATCATGCATTACATACTATACATTACCTTTTGCACTATATCAATTTATATTATTATGTGTTGTCAACGTTGTACTTTTTTATGTCATTGCCTGAAATAAAAAAATTAAAAAAAATAAATAAATAAAAATAATGTTTAACATGTTATAATGGGAACAGTGAACATACTTGCAAGATGGAAACATGTCTGAAAATCCATGAATTTTGAGTTTGAATTATCAAAGTTAACTAAAATGTTAGCATGCTAACTTTAGCATGCTGACATAGGAAAAGTTAGCATACTTCTAAGATAGCGCCAAGTATTAAAAGCCCTGATTTTTATGTTTGAATAAATAAATTAGCAAAAAATGTTAGTGAACTAATGTTAGCATGTTATCATGGGAACAGTTAAAATACTTGCAAGATGGAAACATGTCTCAAAATCCATGAATTTTGTGTTTAAAATCAGAATTTATGTTAGCATGCTAACATTAGCATTCTGACATAGGAAAAGTTAGCGTACTTCTAAGATGGCGGCACAAATCAAAAGCCATTAATTTTTAGGTTGAAACGAATCAAATTTGAAAAAATGTTAGCATGTTGTAATGGGAACAGTCAACATACTTGCAAGATGGAAACATGTCTCAAAATCCATGAATTTTAAGTTTAAAATGAAAATTAATGTTAGCATGCTAACATTACCATTCTGACACAGGAAAAGATAGCGTACTTCTAAGATGGCGGCACAAAACAAAAGCCGTGATTTTTAGGTTCAAACGAAAACATTTGAAAAACTGTTAACATATTATTGTTAGCATGTTGTAATGGGAACAGTCAACATACTTACAAGATGGAAACATGTCTCAAAATCCATGAATTTTGGGTTTAAAATCAAAATTTATGTTAGCACGCTAACATTAGCATTCTGACATGGGAAAAGTTAGCGTACTTCTAAGATGGCGGCAAGTATCAAAAGCCGTGATTTTTAGGTTTAAACGAATACAATTTGAAAAACTGTTAGCAAATTATTGTTAGCATGTTGTAATGGGAACAGTTAACATACTTGCAAGATGGAAACATGTCTCAAAATCCATGAATTTTAAGCTTAAAATCAACATTTAAGTTAGCGTGCTAACATTAGCATTCTGACATGGGAAAAGTTAGCGTACTTCTAAGATGGCGGCAAGTATCAAAAGCCGCGATTTTTAGGTTCAAACGAATACAATTTGAAAAACTGTTAGCATGTTATTGTTAGCATGTTGTAATGGGAACAGTAAACATACTTGCAAGATGGAAACATGTCTCAAAATCCATGAATTTTGGGTTTAAAATCAAAATTTATGTTAGCATGCTAACATTAGCATTCTGACACAGGAAAAGTTAGCGTACTTCTAAGATGGCGGCACAAAACAAAAGCCGTGATTTTTAGGTTCAAACGAAAACATTTGAAAAACTGTTAACATATTGTTAGCATGTTGTAATGGGAACAGTCAACATACTTGCAAGATGGAAACGTGTCTCAAAATCCATGAATTTTGGGTTTAAAATCAAAATTTATGTTAGCATGCTAACATTAGCATTCTGACATGGGAAAAGTTAGCGTACTTCTAAGATGGCGGCAAGTATCAAAAGCCGTGATTTTTAGGTTTAAACGAATACAATTTGAAAAACTGTTAGCAAATTATTGTTAGCATGTTGTAATGGGAACAGTTAACATACTTGCAGGATGGAAACATGTCTCAAAATCCATGAATTTTAAGCTTAAAATCAACGTTTAAGTTAGCATGCTAACATTAGCATTCTGACATGGGAAAAGTTAGCGTACTTCTAAGATGGCGGCAAGTATCAAAAGCCGTGATTTTTAGGTTCAAACGAATACAATTTGAAAAACTGTTAGCATGTTATTAGCATGTTGTAATGGGAACAGTCAACATACTTGCAAGATGGAAACATGTCTCAAAATCCATGAATTTTGGGTTTAAAATCAAAATGTATGTTAGCATGCTAACATTAGCATTCTGACATGGGAAAAGTTAGCGTACTTCTAAGATGGCGGCACAAAACAAAAGCCGTGATTTTTAGGTTCAAACGAAAACATTTGAAAAACTGTTAACATATTGTTAGCATGTTGTAATGGGAACAGTCAACATACTTGCAAGATGGAAACATGTCTCAAAATCCATGAATTTTGGGTTTAAAATCAAAATTTATGTTAGCATGCTAACATTACCATTCTGACACAGGAAAAGATAGCGTACTTCTAAGATGGCGGCACAAAACAAAAGCCGTGATTTTTAGGTTCAAACGAAAACATTTGAAAAACTGTTAACATATTGTTAGCATGTTGTAATGGGAACAGTCAACATACTTGCAAGATGGAAACATGTCTCAAAATCCATGAATTTTAAGCTTAAAATCAACGTTTAAGTTAGCATGCTAACATTAGCATTCTGACATGGGAAAAGTTAGCGTACTTCTAAGATGGCGGCAAGTATCAAAAGCCGTGATTTTTAGGTTTAAACGAATACAATTTGAAAAACTGTTAGCAAATTATTGTTAGCATGTTGTAATGGGAACAGTTAACATACTTGCAGGATGGAAACATGTCTCAAAATCCATGAATTTTAAGCTTAAAATCAACGTTTAAGTTAGCATGCTAACATTAGCATTCTGACATGGGAAAAGTTAGCGTACTTCTAAGATGGCGGCAAGTATCAAAAGCCGTGATTTTTAGGTTCAAACGAATACAATTTGAAAAACTGTTAGCATGTTATTAGCATGTTGTAATGGGAACAGTCAACATACTTGCAAGATGGAAACATGTCTCAAAATCCATGAATTTTGGGTTTAAAATCAAAATTTATGTTAGCATGCTAACATTAGCATTCTGACACAGGAAAAGTTAGCGTACTTCTAAGATGGCGGCACAAAACAAAAGCCGTGATTTTTAGGTTCAAACGAAAACATTTGAAAAACTGTTAACATATTGTTAGCATGTTGTAATGGGAACAGTCAACATACTTGCAAGATGGAAACGTGTCTCAAAATCCATGAATTTTGGGTTTAAAATCAAAATTTATGTTAGCATGCTAACATTAGCATTCTGACATGGGAAAAGTTAGCGTACTTCTAAGATGGCGGCAAGTATCAAAAGCCGTGATTTTTAGGTTTAAACGAAAACAATTTGAAAAACTGTTAGCAAATTATTGTTAGCATGTTGTAATGGGAACAGTTAACATACTTGCAAGATGGAAACATGTCTCAAAATCCATGAATTTTAAGCTTAAAATCAACGTTTAAGTTAGCATGCTAACATTAGCATTCTGACATGGGAAAAGTTAGCGTACTTCTAAGATGGCGGCAAGTATCAAAAGCCGTGATTTTTAGGTTCAAACAAATACAATTTGAAAAACTGTTAGCATGTTATTAGCATGTTGTAATGGGAACAGTCAACATACTTGCAAGATGGAAACATGTCTCAAAATCCATGAATTTTGGGTTTAAAATCAAAATTTATGTTAGCATGCTAACATTAGCATTCTGACATGGGAAAAGTTAGCGTACTTCTAAGATGGCGGCACAAAACAAACGCCGTGATTTTTAGGTTCAAACGAATACAATTTGAAAAACTGTTAGCATGTTATTGTTAGCATGTTGTAATGGGAACAGTCAACATACTTGCAAGATGGAAACATGTCTCAAAATCCATGAATTTTGGGTTTAAAATCAAAATTTATGTTAGCATGCTAACATTAGCATTCTGACATGGGAAAAGTTAGCGTACTTCTAAGATGGCGGCACAAAACAAAAGCCGTGATTTTTAGGTTCAAACGAAAACATTTGAAAAACTGTTAACATATTGTTAGCATGTTGTAATGGGAACAGTCAACATACTTGCAAGATGGAAACATGTCTCAAAATCCATGAATTTTAAGCTTAAAATCAACGTTTAAGTTAGCATGCTAACATTAGCATTCTGACATGGGAAAAGTTAGCGTACTTCTAAGATGGCGGCAAGTATCAAAAGCCGTGATTTTTAGGTTCAAACGAATACAATTTGAAAAACTGTTAGCATGTTATAATGGGAACAGTTAACATACTTGCAAGATCAAAATCCACACATTTTAGCTTTAAAAAGATTGAAATGAGTTGAAATGCTAGTAAAATAAGTTAGCATGGACTTACTTAGGGGCCAAACAGGATGAAGCCAGAGAAGGTGGTGTCGTCGTCTTCGTCCGCAAAGAGCCCGTTAAAGAGCTCCCCCCCGACCACCTGCAGCCACACCTTGTCGCCAGCCTCCAGGTGCAGCACGGCGCCCCCTGCAGCCTGGTCCTCGCTGCTCTGGTAGTGGTCGCTGGTGTGGACCACCTTGGCGCCGTTCTTCACCAGAGCCACCTTGGCGTTCCTGGAGAAGACGGTGATGTGGTAGGTGAAGAAGTAGGCGCCGGGCACCGAGCAGGTGAACCTTCCGGTTTGGGGATCGTAATGATTTTGCCGGTTGTAGATAATCTTGTCGAAGCGGACGGGCGTGTGAGCCGGCGGGAGCTTGCTCTGCGCCGTCAGTCCCACGGAGAAAGCACTTTTGGAGAGAACACAAGCGTCTCCTTTCTCGCCCTTGTCACCCAGGTCTCCCGGGGACCCCGTCTCCCCCCGATGGCCCAGGGCACCTTTGTGGCCTGGAACGCCCATGTCCCCTTGAGGACCTTGCCTGCCAGGGGGACCCACGGGTCCCTGAATGCCTCTGTCCCCGCGGAGGCCGGTTTCCCCCTTTGCACCCTGTGGTCCAGACCCCCCCACGCCACCTTCGGGGCCCTGGGGTCCAGGTAACCCAAGCTCGCCTTTACTTCCTTTCAAACCCACAGGCCCTTGGGCTCCTTGGGGCCCCATTTTCCCAAGTGGGCCCTGCTCTCCATTGTCCCCCTTTTTCCCCTTGAGCCCCGCTGGACCAGGTGCACCTAGGAAGACAAGGAACAGTTCTAGTTCCTTAGATTTAATTTTTCAAAGTTTAAAAAAAAGTTATTAATACAACTTCAATTAAAAAGTTAAAGTTAAAGTGCCAATGATTGTCGCTAGGGATGTCCGATAATGGCTTTTTTGCCGATATCCAATATTACGATATTGTCCAACTCTTAATTACCGATACCGATATCAACCGATGCCGATATATACAGTCGTGGAATTAACACATTATTATGCCTAATTTGGACAACCATTTATGGTGAAGATAAGGTCCTTTTTTAAAATAATAATAAAATAAAATACATTTTAAAAAAATTATTTGAATAAAAAAGAAAGTAAAACAATATAAAAACAGTTACATAGAAACTAGTAATTAATGAAAATGAGTAAAATTAACTGTTAAAGATTAGTACTATTAGTGGACCAGCAGCACGCACAATCATGTGTGCTTACGGACTGTATCCCTTGCAGACTGTGTTGATATATATTGATATATAATGTAGGAACCAGAATATTAATAACAGAACTATTTGTAAGTGTATCTTGTGTTTTTTATGTTGATTTAATAAAAAATAAATAAAATAAAATTTTAAAAAACGATACCGATAATAAAAAAAACGATACCGATAATTTCCGATATTACATTTTATAAAGCATTTATTGCCAATATTATCGGACATCTCTAATAGCGACCAGCATTTTAAGCACATTTTTCAGGCACACACCTCAGAGCGATATATTTTGGTGCGTGACGCATGCTACAGTCAGCATTTTAGCATGCTAACATTATCGTGCTAGATGTTATAGCTAATTTAGCAAGTATACACCTCAATGTCATATATTTTGATTTCACTAATGCTAACTGTAAGAATTATATTGTTAGCGAGCTGTCTTTTAAGCTTCTTTTGCTTTTACTTAACACTATCTGGTAGGGCTGTGAATCTTTGGGTGTCCCATGATTCGATTCAATATCGATTCTTGGGGTCACGATTCAATTCAAAATCGATTTTTTTCGATTCAACGTGATTCTCGATTGAAAAACAATATTTTCCAGATTCAAAAGGATTCTCTATTCATTCAATACATAGGATTTCAGCAGGATCTACCCCAGTCTGCTGACATGCAAGCAGAGTAGTAGATTTTTGTAAAAAGCTTTCATAATTGTAAAGGACAATGTTTTATCAACTGATTGCAATAATGTAAATTTGTTTTAACTATTAAATGAACCAAAAATATGACTTATTTGATCTTTGTTAAAATATTGGACACAGTGTGTTGTCAAGCTTATGAGATGCGATGCAAGTGTAAGCCACTGTGACACTATTGTTCATTTTTTTTACAAATGTCTAATGATAATGTCAATGAGGGATTTTTAATCACTGCTATGTTGAAATTGTAACTAATATTAATACTGTTGTTGATAATATTCATTTTTGTTTCACTACTTTTGGTTTGTTCTGTGTCGTGTTTGTGTCTCCTCCCAATTGCTCTGTTTATTGCAGTGTTGCTGGGTCGGGTTTGGTTTTGGAATTGGATTGCATTGTTATGGTATTGCTGTGTATTGTTTTGTTGGATTAATTAATTTTAAAAAAAAAAAAAAAAATGGAAAAAAAAATAAATTAATAAATTAAAAAATCGATTTTCTAAAAAATGAGAATCGATTCTGAATCGCAAGACGTGAGAATCGCGATTCGAATTCGAATCGATTTTTTCCCACACCCCTACTATCTGGCCAGCGTGCTGACTGTTAGCATTTCAGTTCGGCTTTGGCTCTTCAACATTCACACGAAATTTCGACGGAAATTGCATTTTCTAGTTGTTAAAACAAAAATCTATATATTGTACTGGTTCTGAAGGTGAAAAGGACCATAAATCTGGATGAGAAGATTCCTTCACTTACCCGGGTCCCCTGCGTCGCCCTTTGGGCCGTCCTTTCCCGCCAACCCCGTCAGACCAATTCCACCTAATCAGAGAGGATACATTTTTTTATTATTAATTACAAAATGACCGCATAAACCGTGTCTTTATTTACCCGTGTCCCCCTTTTCGCCACGGAGTCCATCCCTGCCGTCTCTCCCGGGCGCCCCGTTATGACCCGGGTCCCCGGGGATTCCGGGGTATCCGCAGGCGCAGCCTTTGCTTTGTCCCGCCTCCTGTGCGACGCAGCGGACCCCCAGCAGGAGGAGCAAGAGAGCGAGGCTGAATCTCAGCATGGCTTTGGCGGGCGAGCAAACTGACAGCGGGCTGGGCCGGGATGGAGATGGAGCTCATGTGGTGGAGCGCCAGGAACTTTGGACCTCTCAAGTCCTCATTTCATTGGCTGGTGGAGGTTTTTGGGTTACTTATTGAGTGCTTGAGTTACACATCTTTGCCCCAGAAGCTAATAAGAAGCTCAAATAACTCAAACATCCACACGGCAGTACAGTATTTTTCAAACGAGGGCCGCATAAAAAATGTAATTTAAATCAAAGGTGTTTGAAAAAAATTAAAAAATACAATTGAAGGATGTTTTTACAGAGCCCCTATAGGGACATGGGGGAACATTTTTTTTTAATTATTTTATTTTATTTTATGTAGACATGTATCTCGTGCGCAAAAGAAACTTTCTCGTGTGTACGAGAAACTTTTTATAAAGTTATAAAAAAAAAATTAGAATTTTTTTTTTTTTTTAGACATGTATCGTGCGCACGAGAAACTTTCTCGTGCACATGAGATACATGTCTAAAAAATAAATAAATAAAAATTATATATACATGTATATTTATTTTTTTTAGACATGTATCTCGTGCACACGAGAAAGTTTCTCGTGCGCACGAGATACATGTCTAAAAAAATTAAAAATAATATTTATTTTTTATAACTTTATAAAAAGTTTCTCGTGCGCACGAGATAAATGTCTAAAAAAAAAAAAAAATTATAAATAAATAACATTCCCCCATGTCCCATTAGGGGCTCCGTATGTTTTGATAGATTTTGTACATTAAAGATACTAAAACCAATACAATATGGGTCAATCAATATATGCTAAACTATCTGACCCATAATTATATCATTAATTATGGGCCTGCTGCAATGCCAACCCCTCAGAGTCATAACTTGGTACGTGATACATGCTAACTGTTAGCATGCTAACATTTTTGGCCAATTTTAGGGCCAAACCCCTCAGGGTAGTATAACTTGGTACTTGATACAAGCTAACTGTTAGCATGCAAACTGGTTTTTTTTGTGTGCCAATTTTACAAACAAACACCTCAGAGTCATTAAATTTGGTACTTGATAGAAGCTTACTGTTAGCATGCTAACTTTTTTTTAGCTAATTTTACATGCGTACGCTACCTAGTCATATTACTTGGTACGTGATACATGCTACCATTTTTAGCCAATTCTACGGCCAAACTCCTCAGGGTGGTATAACTTGGTACTTGATACAAGCTAACTGTTAGCACGCAAACTTTTTTTTGGTGCTAATTTTACAACCAATCACCTCAGAGTCATTAAACTTGGTACTTGATAGAAGCTAACTGTTAGCATGATAACTTTTTTAGCTAATTTTATATGCGTATGTTACCTAGTCATATAACCTGGTACGTGATACATGCTAGCATTTTTTGCCAATTTTACGGCCAAACTCTTCAGGGTAGTATAACTTGGTACTTGATACAAGCTAACTGTTAGCATGCAAACTTTTTTTTGGTGCCAATTTTACAACCAAACACCTCAGAGTCATTAAACTTGGTACTTGATAGAAGCTAACTGTTAGCATGCTAGCTTTTTTAGCTAATTTCACATGCGTACGTTACCTAGTCATATGACTTGGTACTTGACGCATTCTGTTAGCATGCTAATGTCAGCATTTAAGTTCAGTTTGTGTATTTCAATGGCTTGCACATTTCAGGATTCACACGCAATTTCACCCAAAATTGGATATTCTACTTTTTTCTGTAATGTTCTCACCCGGATTGTTTTTAATTTGTCTTTAGAATGTGTCGTAAAAGCTTAACCTATTGTTATAACAATCTACAAGGTTAATATAGGTTGCTTCTCTTTCTTCCCCTCCATTTTTCTGCATTCTTTTGTATCTCTAGTTATCATTACGTATATGTATTGTTGCATTTGAACAACTGTATCGTTGATAATAGAGGTAAATTATTGGTACTGTTCATTATCAATAGCGCTATTTCTATTGGTATTTGTATTGCTCCATTTGTAGTGTAATAATGCTCATTGTCATTTTTGTATTATTATTTATTTCACTAACTGCTTCTTTGCTATCACTTTTACCATCATATTTGTACATATCGTATTTGCTGATATTGTTGTGTTTGCTGTTGTTGTTTTTGTCTCTCTGTCTAATCCACGTCTTGTCCCCACAATTTCCCCCTCTGTCTTCTTTTTTTTCCTCTTTCTATCCCTTCCTGCTCCGGCCCGGCTGCACCAAATGATAATATAAATACATTTAATAAAGTCAAATACAATCAAGGCAACAAGAGAAGTATCCTAGACTTCTCTTTTGTAAAATAAATCTGAACAGTCGATATGGGCATCTACATCAACTATATGATTTGCCTGAGAAGCTGGACAGGACAAAAAAATCAAAATAAATTAATTAATTAATAAAAATAATGTGTCGTGGGCCACAAACGGCCCCTGGGCTGCACTTTGGACAAATGCTGATATTACCATACAATGGATGTGAAATGCTAATTTAATGTTATTTACATGCTGGAGTCATCTGGAGCTGTGCAGCAGAGATAACGGCACACAACATGTAGCAAATGTTCCCCAAGCAAAAAGCTCAAATTGAATGAAGACTGTGTGTGCACACAAACTATCCACTGATGCACAGGAAACTGCTTGTAATGACTCGGCCGTCCTGCTAATCCTCTTTTTTTTTTGATATGAGATTGTGGTCAGTGACGAGAGGCAGGAGGGACGTGTGGGAGGAGCAGCAATGTACAAGCCAGATAAGACCATAACACGTACAAACACTCCTCATATACAGTACAGTAAACATCATACATCACTCTATGATTATTTATTACTTTCATAAGAAACATTTAATTTTAGATCGAAATTCCTAAGTAATTTGACAATATTTGCTCACACAGCGTGAGGGCATCTCTTGTGCGCTGCCCCCTATAGGTCACCCCGGACATTTTGGCGAAACTAACGTTTTCTTTTTATTGGATTGTATTGATTTTTAATTGAAATAATTCATCACGGTTGAACTCGAATACATTTTTGTGCAACCTACAGACTAAAATATGCTCTCACGTTACGTAGCTTGCAACTCTCTTCCAAACCACTAGAGGCAATGTTTTCCACCACAAATCTCATTATCTCGCTAGCAGCTTTCTGCGTGGACTCAAGCTACGAGATCCACATTGTTGTTGGAGCTAGAACTCATCATTTTGAAACAACGCTTACTTTCATTTTATATAGCGCTACAAAACCGGAGGATAAGGTTGCCTGTGTGACCCCTGAACGCGGAAATAAAGTTATAAAAAAGATGACCAATCACAACTCAACAGTCCGTGTCGCCGTTGACACAGGGTTATAATTTTATTTCGGATGGGGGAGGAGCCAGCCGGCGTCAGTCATTTGGTAACCGGGACTAAGATTCCGATTTTTACGGAATTGTTCAAATTAATTTCCATTTTGTTTTTCTAGTCCACTGCGACCCCTAGAGGGAAAAGCGGTAGAAAATGGATGGATAGTTTCGATCTCTGACCAGAAGAAATAGCCACCCAACAACAAAGACCGAATAGTTACCACCAACAAAGAAGAAATAGTAGGTGAACAATGAAGAAGAACTAGCATCCGCCAAAGAAGAAAAAATAGTCGCCAATGAAGAAGAAATATTCGCCAAACAACGAAGGAGAAATAGCAGACACCAACAAAGAGGAAATAGCCGCCGAACAACAAAGAAGAAATAGCCACAGAAAAACTAAGAAGAAATAGTCGCCACCAACGAAGAAGAAATAGTAATCAAACAAAGAAGAAGAAATAGCCGCAGCCAACCAAGAAGAAATAATCGCCTAACAACAAAGAAAAAAACGTCGGCAAACAACAAAGAACAAATAGTCAGCAAACAACGAAGAAGAAATAGCTGTGAACAACAAAGAAATGGTTGCTGCCAAAGAAGAATCCCGCCATCAGTGTGTGAATGTGTGTGTGAGTGGATGAATGTGGAAATACTGTCAAAGCGCTTTGAGTACCTTGAAGGTAGAAAAGCGCTATACAAGTATAACCCATTTATCATTTATTTATAAGAAGGAATCGTCGCCAAAGAATGAGGAAGAAATTGTCGCCACCAAGGAAGAGGAAATAATTGCCGTCAAAGAAGAAATAACCGTCAAACAGCAAAGAAGAAATATCTGCCGAGCAACAAAGAAGAAATGGTCGCCGCCAATGAATAAGTCGTTGCTGAACAAGAAGAAAAAATCATAGAACAAAGAAATAGTCGCCAAAGAATGAGGAATAAATTGCTGCCAAAGAAGAATAGCCACCAACTAAAAATAGTAAACAAACAATGAAGGAGAAAGAGCCGACGCCAACCAAGATGAAATGGTCGCCTACAAAGAAGAAACAGTTGCCAAACATAAAAGAAGAAACAGTTGCCAAACATAAAAGAAGAAAGTCACATAACCACGAAGAAGAAATAGTTGGCGAACAATGAAGAAGGAATAGTCAGTGAACAACAAAGAACAAATGGTCGCCATCAACAAAGAAGTAGTTGCTGAACAAGAAGAATAAATAGTCATAGAACAACAAAGAGGAAATAGTCGCCAAAATATGAGGAAGAAATGGTCGCCACCAAGGAAGAGTAAACAATTGCCCCCAAAGAAGAAAAAATAGCCACCAACTAAAATTAGTCAACGAACAACGACGAAGAACTAGCAGACGCCAACCAAGACGAAACGGCTGCCTTCAAAGAAGAAACAGTTTATGAACATCGAAGAACAAATAGCTGCCGAACAACAAAGAAGAAATGGTCGCCACCAATGAAGAAGTAGTTGCTGAAAAAAAAGAAATCGTCTCCAAAAATGAGGAAGAAATGGTCGCCTCCAAGGAAGAGGAAATAATTGCCGCCAAAGAAGAAGAAATAGCCGCCAAGTAAAAATAGTCATCGACCAAAGAAGAAGAAATAGCCGACGCCAACCAAGAAGAAATAGCCGCCTACAAAGAAGAAACTGCTGAACATCGAAGAAGAAACAGTCGGCTAACAACGAAAAAGAAATAGCCGCCAATGAAGAAAAAAATAGTCGCCGAACAACAAAGAAATAGCTGCTGAACAAGAAGAAGTAGTCACAGAACAACAAATAAGAAATAGTTGCTAACAAATAAGAAATAGTTGCTAACAAAGAAGAAATAGTTGTTGAACAACGAAAAATAAATAGTTGCCACCAACGAAGAAGTGTTTGAAAGCACTCCAAAAAACAACAAAAAAGGCTGTTGTGTGGTAAAGAAGAGGATTTATGATAACTTGGATGAAGACCCTGCCTGTTAAAGAATCGGAATCGTTAGGAATTTAAACGAGGAAGCGGAATCGATCAAATTGAAACCTGCAAGCTTGGTGAGGCTAGAGCATATTTCAGCCTTCAGCCAGACGGTGTCAGCAAAAATCCACACGGACATCTGATCACATCCTTTATTTCCTGCCAGTAAATATAAACAAAGTGAAAAATACAAACATAAAAGTGCACATGACACTGACTCGCTAGCTCATAACACACCTCCACGCCATCTTATTTAAAAAAAAACTAATTATAGCATCAACAGAAATGTACTACGGTTGCAGGCCAGTCCACCAGGACCCGGTCCTGGTCTAGAAGCCATGAAGCAGGCACGAGGTGAAGAGGAATACTGCGACACACCCCGTCAGCCAGTGTGATCGCTAAAGGTGAGGAAGAATACATGGCATGCTTTGACGGCACATGAGGAACACGCATGGCCTGAGGATCATCAGGTTTTACTCTAACATGAAATAAGAAAAGGTACGGAGACAGTTTGAGGTAAGTGAGTTCTGCAAACGGGAGAGAGGCTCCGAGCTACACAGGCAGCAGGTTAGTAGAAACAAGCAAGCTAGAGCAGGAAGGTGCTGGTCTACATGATCTGGCGGTGCATACCGTAGCCCGTCATACCCGACTGGGAGGCGCCGCGGTTGCTTCCCATCTGCAGGCTGATCAGACTCTGGCCTTGGCGCAGCTGCTCCTCCGTGAACTCTCTCCGGTAGCCCTGGGCTTTCCTGCACCGCCCAACGGGAGTTAGACTGGGGGCGGGGGGGGACCCACACGGACGTAGAGAGGAGGCAGTTTACCTGTGGAACCAGTCCGGGTCTCCTTTGTACTGCCCGTCGTCCTTGGTGACGGCCACGTTCCCCAGGGCCATGAGGGTCCTCTGCACGGCGGCCATGTCCTTCCCTGCGTGACACCGCCGGTTGACAGGAAGCCCAACACAAAGATGGCGTGGAGCGTCTGAGGGTTTACCTTCCCAGAGGTCGACCGTCTGGAATATGTCAGTGGTGGTGACGCCGTAGGCCTCTGCCGCCTGCAGGAACAGCGAGATCTTCTCCATTTGCTTGAAGGCCATTTGGGATTCTGGAATCTTCTTGATGGGCTCCTTGCCCTTCGGATGGAGGCTGTTGATGAGTCGGCACAGGATCTGGAAACAACAACATCAAATACACGACTTCATCAGGTCTAATTCATTTTTACAAATATAGTGCAGTCATACCTCAGAATAAGAGCTCACTATATATTTTTGGACAATAAGGCGCTACTTTTTACCTATGCTTTGACCCATGCAGCTTATAAAACGGTGCAGCTAATTTATCCATTTTTCTCCCGTGATGTTTTGTATTCAATAAATAGCTTCCAACACTAGAAAGGTGTGTTATTGCTTGTGCTGTACTGCCAACTTAAGCCGCTACTTTTTACCTATGCTTTGCACCCTGCAGCTTATAAAACGGTGCAGCTAATTTATCCATTTTTCTCCCGTGATGTTTTGTATTCAATAAATAGCTTCCAACACTAGAAAGGTGTGTTATTGCTTGTGCTGTACTGCCATCTTAAGCCGCTACTTTTTACCTATGCTTTGCACCCTGCAGCTTATAAAACGGTGCAGCTAATTTATCGATTTTTCTTTCGTGATGTTTTTTATTCAACAAATAGTTTCCAACACTACAAATGTGTGTTATTGCTTGTGCTGTAGTGCCATCTTTTGAATGAGTTCGCTCACTGCTGTTGCTGCAGCTTGAAAATGTACTTCCTGTTTTTTGCCTTGAACCGAAAGTATTTTGCATTTCGTCTATTTGTCCACAGCGTTTCTATTCCGAATGATTCTTCTTCAAGCAACGTTTGTAAGCTATCTTATGGACTAGTTTGCCCGCTGCAGATGTTCTTCCATTTACGGGTAGTGCTTTTTTTTCTCCATGTGTTCGTGTTCTATTTGTATGGATTCTTCATTTATCACTCCAAGCAACGCTTGTAAATTTTTGCAATATAACTAAAACGATTCTTACTTACTAAACCCTCACGTGTGACGTCTGTAGGAGTGTTTTCATGCATATCTGTACGGGCTATCGTAACGTAATCAAGCTGGCGTCGTTTGCATTAGCTAATATGCCAACACGTTTAGGAGTGTCTGTGTTAGCATTATTAACTAACAATGGCATTCTTTTTGTATTGTTTCAGTTACGTAAATTCACCAAAACACCACTGTGGAGTTATGGAGTGTGTTTAGCTGATTGGAGAGCGAGCTTCCGCAGCTAGTGGATCCATGACGATGACTTCTGTTTTGTTTGATCAGCCATTTTGTGTTACAGACACCATTTGGAAGCAATTTAGGTATGTAAATAAGCATGTTCAAAATATTTCTGTGTCAATAACGTATTTATATGAGGCTTATAGTCCGGGGCGGCTTGTATACTGGTGCACTCTATAATCCCCAAAAAATTGTATTATTAATAGAAACTAAGAGTTTGGTTACTTATTAAATAGGGATATATACAAAAAAAAGATTCACATATAACCAAATGACAAAAGGGCTGGTGCTTAAGCAGTGGTTATTACTATCTACTTCACTAATTATTCTTAAACAGTGGTTATTACTATCTACTTCACTAATTATGCTTAAACAGTGGTTATTACTATCTACTTCACTAATTATTATTAAGCAGTGGTTATTACTATCTACTTCACTAATTATTCTTAAGCAGTGGTTATTACTATCTACTTCACTAATTATTATTAAGCAGTGGTTATTACTATCTACTTCACTAATTATTCTTAAACAGTGGTTATTACTATCTACTTCACTAATTATTCTTAAACAGTGGTTATTACTATCTACTTCACTAATTATTCTTAAGCAGTGGTTATTACTATCTACTTCACTAATTATGCTTAAACAGTGGTTATTACTATCTACTGCACTAATTATTCTTAAACAGTGGTTATTACTATCTACTTCATTGATTATTCTTAAGCAGTGGTTATTACTATCTACTTCACTAATTATGCTTAAACAGTGGTTATTACTATCTACTGCACTAATTATTCTTAAACAGTGGTTATTACTATCTACTTCATTGATTATTCTTAAGCAGTGGTTATTACTATCTACTGCACTAATAATCTTAAACAGTGGTTATTACTATCTACTTCACTAATTATGCTTAAACAGTGGTTATTACTATCTACTGCACTAATATTCTTAAACAGTGGTTATTACTATCTACTTCACTAATTATTCTTAAGCAGTGGTTATTACTATCTACTGCACTAATATTCTTAAACAGTGGTTATTACTATCTACTTCACTAATTATTATTAAGCAGTGGTTATTACTATCTACTTCACTAATTATGCTTAAACAGTGGTTATTACTATCTACTGCACTAATTATTCTTAAACAGTGGTTATTACTATCTACTTCATTGATTATTCTTAAGCAGTGGTTATTACTATCTACTTCACTAATTATGCTTAAACAGTGGTTATTACTATCTATTTCACTAATTATTCTTAAGCAGTGGTTATTACTATCTACTTCACTAATTATTCTTAAACAGCGGTTATTACTATCTACTTCACTAATTATTCTTAAACAGCGGTTATTACTATCTACTTCACTAATTATTCTTAAACAGTGGTTATTACTATCTACTTCACTAATTATTCTTAAACAGCGGTTATTACTATCTACTTCACTAATTATTCTTAAGCAGTGGTAACTATCTACTTCACTAATTATTCTTAAACAGTGGTTATTACTATCTACTTCACTAATTATTCTTAAACAGCGGTTATTACTATCTACTTCACTAATTATTCTTAAGCAGTGGTAACTATCTACTTCACTAATTATTCTTAAACAGCGGTTATTACTATCTACTTCACTAATTATTCTTAAACAGTGGTTATTACTATCTACTTCACTAATTATGCTTAAACAGTGGTTATTACTATCTACTGCACTAATAATCTTAAACAGTGGTTATTACTATCTACTTCATTGATTATTCTTAAGCAGTGGTTATTACTATCTACTTCACTAATTATTCTTAAGCAGTGGTTATTACTATCTACTTCACTAATTATTATTAAGCAGTGGTTATTACTATCTACTTCACTAATTATTCTTAAACAGTGGTTATTACTATCTACTTCACTAATTATTCTTAAGCAGTGGTTATTACTATCTACTTCACTAATTATTCTTAAACAGTGGTTATTACTATCTATTTCACTAATTATTATTAAGTAGTGGTTGTTACTAACTACTTAACTAATTATTATTAAGTAGTGGTTATTACTAACTACTTCACTAATTATAATTTTTTTGAATACCAATTAAAAAAAGGCAGATACCGATATATGTCAAAATATCAGTGCTGATTATAGGCCCAGCCGATAATCGGTCTCTATTAAAAACGTTCCTCTGTTTGGTGCCAAAACACTGGCATTGATACAAAGTGGATATTTTTTTAAATTATGTGATAAAATCAGGAAGTAGACTGTGAAAAACAACAAGAATAAAACATTTCGATGCCAAAGCTTATTGTCAGTGTTCTGGCTCCATACTTTCATGAAGCTGTAAGCGTTTGGAATAAAACTTAAATTAAATACATGAGGAGTTATTTTATGTGTGTTGTCCCACACTTCACAGCAACAGCTGATCAAATGTTGCTGCCTCTCCTGTCTTTTATCATCTGATATCTTTTCTTCCACTCACTATTCCGTCCATCAGCCATTGCTGGAAGCCCTGCCTGCCCGTCGCAGGCTTCTCCACGCCGCCTCCACACTGGGCCACGATCCAGTCCACCAGCCTCTGCTCCAGGTCCGGGTCGTACTTCTGCTCGATCTTCTCCTGCACCTCCCGGCTCAGTCCGTAACTGGGTCCTCTGTTCGCCATAGCAACGGTCCCAACACTCACCTAGGGGGAACACGCACACACACAAAACTTAGAGCAGAGATCCTCAAACTGTGGTACGTGTGCTCTATCTAGTGGTATGCCACAGAATCACTTGAATAAAGTACTTATATTGCTATATTCAAACACAGTGTGACTGTTCAAACTGTGTGTAGTTACAGTGGCCAAAAAGAGTAAATCTACTTGCAAAACTACAATATCTGCCTTGGTTTTAATGAATACTTAGGCCTACTACGCTACTGTATTTTAATGTTGCTCAATATGGTGGTACTTGTGTTTTCTGAGGTGGTTTGAGAACCACATGTTTACAACACAAAATTAGGGAAACCTGCACAATACAAGATAGGTGAATACAAAGATCATTTGACAATGTTTATTACATGTCAGTATTATGCCAAATTAATAAACATATTGTTACATGGTACGTCATTTAAAGCAGGGGTGGCCAGCGTGTGGCCCGGGGGCCATTTGCAACACGCAGTTTAATTTTAACGGGCCGCAGCACATTCTAAAAATACTATTAAAAAAAACTAAACATAAATAATGGAATAAAACAAACAGGTGAAATTAAACAATACAAAATTGCAATGTTGACTCTCAAAGCTACCATGCAGGCTGTTTTCTTTAAAACTGTCATTGATCAAAAAATATGTAATAACATCAATTAATTAATTAAATATAATAATAATGAATCAATGTTATGAATTATTGATCTATTCAAGGCTCCAATTACTTCACATCAAATGTCCCACTTGTGTGTTTGCCATATAAAAAAAAGTTTTCTTTGACAAAAACCGCATTAAAAAGGCGCTATATAAATCTAATCCAGTAATATTATTATTATTATTATTATTATTACTATAAACAAACAAAAAACATTAAAAAAAATGTTTTTAAGTATTATTGGCAGATAGGTCTGAAGTTATTCTAGAGATTTAAGCGTTGTAAAAAAAAATAATTTTTTTAACACTTTTATGAGTGCCGCTCTTTTGTATCCCTGAGAATTTTAGTGGGATATTTTTTTCAAACTGTCATTGTTAAAAAAATAATTAAAAAATTAATACTGACTCAAAATCAATGTTATAAATTATTGACCTATTCAAGGCTCCAAATACTTCACATTAAATATTCCACTTTGAAATATTTTTTGGAGACATTATTGCATATTTTGTGTGTTTGCCATTAAAAACATGTTTTCTTTGACAAAAAGGGCATGAATTAGCATCAAACATTTCACTTTGGAAATCTTTTTGAGGAAAATATTGCATATTTTGTGTTTTTACCATAAAATCAGGGTTTTGAAAAAAAAAAGGCATAAAACATTTGTTTATATTATTAAAATTGACAGATCTGAAGTTGATCTAGAGATTAACGCTTTGAATAATATAAATAAATATATATATATATATATATATATATATATATATACATACACACACACAAAAATACACACAAAAATACATATAAATATATATATATATATATATATATATATATATATATATATATATATATATATATATATATATATATATATATATATATATATATATATATATATATATATATATATATATATATATACATATACATATAAATAACTTAACACTTTTATAAGTGGGCCCTTTTGATCTTTAATACATTTAGTGGGATTTCATTTTAAATCTGTCATTGCTCAAAAAATAATGAATTAAAATCAATGTTGTTATAAATGATTTACCTATTTAAGGCTCCAAATACTTCACATCGAATATTCCACTTTGAAAATCTTTTAGAGAAAATATTGCATATTTTGTGTTTTTACCATTAAAAATAGGGTTTTGACAAAAAGGGTATAAAACATATTTTAAAAAAATCTTAAAATCGACATATAGACCTGAACCTGATCTAGAGATGTAAGTTTTGAATAAGAAAAACATAAAAAAAATTAATATATGACTTATATTTAACGCTTATATAAGTGGGCCCTTCTGGATCCATAAGAATTTTAGTAGGATTATTTTTTAACTGTCATTGCTCCAAAAAATAATAATTGTAATTAATTAGTTAATTACCTATTTAAGGCTCCAATTACTTTACATATTTTTGGGGTAAATATTACACAAAAAGGGCATAAAACAGTTAAACAAATAACAAATAGATCTGAAGTTAATCTAGAGTTCTGCGTTAAATTTAAAAAAAGACCCATTTTTAACCTTTTCAGGTCCCCAGAACCCAAACTTGAGTGGAGCCCTAAAGGTGAAAAAAATCTGCGTTTTATTGGTTTTGAAAATAAAAAATAACAACATGCTTTGACTTTTCAGTGGCAAAAGTTCAAGCTAACCGGCCTTGCATTGTGCAGGCGTACCTAATAAAGCGCAGCATCATCTCAGGAGGGGGGAGGGCTGGAGGCTGGAAGGGTGTGGTCCCTGCCTGGCAGATGTCCCATAGAGGGACTTGGTCGCTATGGCGACCGTGTCAATCGAAGCCGTTTTCCGGCATGCTGTAAAAGCGCAACGCAAATGAGAGGATGCACATTGCGCAGCGTTTCTATTTATAGCCTGCGGGAGAAGACTCAATCATGTGGGACATTTAAAAGAATACGTGTCCACTTCCGTGCAACAGGAACTATGTTTTTACAATGTGACATGAGCCAAAGTCAAATGAGCAATTAGCCATGATAAACACACACACATACACCAACACACACACACACAGGAGGGTTTTCTGTACTCACAGGAGAGGATCAGTGCTCGTCAATTCCACGCAGGATACTGCTGGAGCATCCATGAAGGGCAGCACAGGCGTGTCGGGGCCGTCCAAGCTGGCTGTTTGTCGGTCTCAGTGTGTCCGGGAGGGGCGAGCCACGCCTTTTATACGGGCACCTCGTCCGGGGGGAGGAGGGTCTCAGGCAGGACCATGTGACCGGTCGCAGCCGGTCAGTGCAGCATGGAGCGAGGAGCAGCCGCACCATGGATGGTTGGCAACTACTATCATTCTGCCTTTACTGTGCCTCGTTAAGCAACGGTGAAAATGTTAGGAGAAAGAGCGAAAAGGTGTAAGGCGGGGGTCTCGAACTCACTTTACCTGGGGGCCACTGCAGGTAGAGTCAGGGTGTATTCACTTCTGAACCCCAAGACTACACGTCTTAAAGGGGAACTGCACTTTTTAAAATCAAATATTCCACTCGTTTGCCATATAAAACACAAGTTTTCTTTGACAAAAAGGGCATAAAACAAACAAAAAACATACAAATTTGAAAACAGATCTGAAGCTAAACTAGAGATTTAAGCGTTGTAATTAAAATTTAAAATATAGAACTTATTTTTTTTAAACTTTTGAGTGGATTCCAGATAATTATACTGGGATATTTTTAACCTGTCATTGCTTAAAAAAAGAATAATTGATCTATTCAAGCTTCCAATTAATTCACATTAACTATTCCACTTTGAAAGTGTGTATTTTTATAATAAAAAACTGGGTTTTCTCTGACAAAAAGGGCATAAAACATGCTTTTAATGTAGACCTGAAGTTGATGTGCGATTAAAAATAATAATAAAATAAATTTAAAAAATAAAAAGAAGAAGAATATACGACTAATTTCTAACACTTTTATAAGGGGGCCCTTTTGGATCCCTAAACATTTTAGTGGGATTTTCTTTTAAACGGTTATTGCACAAAAAAATATAATGCATTCAAATACATTTTGTAAATTGTTGACCTATTCAAAGCTCCAATTCAAATAAAAAATTCCAATATTAAATATTTTTTGGGAAAATATTGCATCTTTTATGTGTTTGCCATAAAATAAAAATGTTCTTTGATAAAAGGGCATAAAAAAACATGCAAAAATAATTTTAAAAATTAATTAACGGGTAGATCACAAGTTGATCTAGACTTTAGAGACTTAAAGGGGAACTGCACTTTTTTGGGGGGAATTTTGCCTATCGTTCACAATCATTATGAAAGACATGACGGATGGATTTTTTAAATTTTAATGCATTCTACCTCGTAAATAAAAGCCCAAGGTCCACTATTTGTCCCATAAAACCCAATAAAAAAACATCCAAAAAGCGCCAACAATACCCCATTTACATTTCAGGACTTGAATATTAACCAAGTGTTGGCGGTATTGTTATTATAAGCACTAACTTTCGTGTTTCCTTCCTCGTCATAAATCATGCCTCTCCCCTGGATAGTAGAAGGCTGAGGACGTATTCCGACGAGTTGGTACACTTTGACAGCCAATTTAGACCCGGGAATGGCAAGAACGACACGAAAAAGATGTTTTCCACGAGGACGTTGAGTCACTCTTCATCTAAATGGGAATATATGAACATCCTAGCAGTCAGCATCCTAATGGCAGCGGACATTGTACAGTAAGTGATGTTTTATTATGTGTGTTGGCTCTCATGAAGTCTGCAGTGAGTAATTATCAGTGAAGAAGAAAATATAAAGTAGAAATTGTGATGCGTTATTGAAATGTGTGGCGAATGCTTAAAATTAGCAAATACATAATTATTAAATGTTATTATAAATGTTACTACATCACATATATACCTACTTTGAAAAATCAAGGAACGCAAGGGCCATTTTGATTTTTGTTTTAACAAAACAAAAAACTAATTCTATAAAAAGACATTATTAATCAAAACTTAGTGTCAGCTTTGGTTTATAGGTAGGGACGGGTGCCGTTAACATTTTAACTGATACGGTACCAATTTTATAATTTTTTCTTTTATGAAATTTAGATCAGATGTGTCAATTATACAATTAAAAAAGACGAAATGTTTGATGTCCTTTTTGTCAGAGAAAACCCAGTTTTTAATTATAAAAACACACATTTTCAAAGTGGAATATTTGATGTGAAGTAAATGGAGCCTTAAATAGGTGTAAAATTAATCTAAATGGGAATATATGAACATCCTAGCAGTCGGCATCCTAATGACTACATACCTTGTACAGTAAGTGATGTTTTATTATGCGTGCAAACATTGTGATGCGTTTTTGAAGTTAATGCGCCGCGTATGCTTAAAATGAGCAAAATACACAAATATTAAATGTTATTATAAATGTGCCGGTTACTACATTACATGTATACTTACTTAGAAAAATCAAAGGGACATTTTGACGTTTTTTTGTTTTGAAAAAAAAAAAAATTCTATAAAAAGACATTATTAATCAAAACAGACAAAATAGGTAGGGACGGGTGCTGTAAACACTTGAACTGATACGGTACCAATTCTCAATACCTGGGATCAATACCTGTACTCAATGGTACCAATTTTCGGTATTTGTTTTCATAAATGTTAATTGAAAATACAAAAATGTTAATGTGATATTTTAAAATGAGCTGATTATGATAACTGTGCTGTCCAAATCTTAGATTGTTTTCTTATTACATAAGACATTAGATGGCAGTGCAGTACAGGCTATCCATGGTATGTTGTCTAACCAGGAAGTAGCTTTTTCCAGGAAGCCGAATGTGGCATGTTGCGCCCTACAAATTGTTTGTACTGTATGTATTGCGCATATTACACACCAGCTGTTTGATTGTAACAGTAATCTTAGTCGTAGTTTCCTTTACCAAATTTGGAGGTGTTAAAATCGCTAGTGCTAATAGTAGCCAGTCTATGGCAAATCCAACGTGAATTAGCACCAAGATTGGAAGCACATTTGAAAGGGTGATGCCCTACTTTAGGTTTGAGCGTTTTGTACCAAGCATACTTGCTTTATTGCTGTTGTAAATGTCAACATTACTGAGAGGGAGTTTGGCTGAGTCCGCTCTGTGCTACTTGACTGATAGTTCACGTGGGTTTAGTCTGCAACCGGACGTGACGTCAAATAGAACAAAGGTATCAAAATAAGGCCCCGTTTGATTTTACATGAATTGACACCTGGTAGTACAGACGGAATTCGATCTGTGCCGATAAATGTACCGAATTCGGTACCCATCCTATTTATAAGTGACAGGTTGTATTATTATGAATCATTAATAATAACATTTGAGCTTTTTCCTTATTACATTATGTATTTTTACCCCTTATTCTTAGATTTTTAACATTGTTTTTTTCCCGACAATCCATCAAAACTCGCGCAAATGGTCCCTTGGCCGCACTTTGGACATCCCTGTAATAACTAATAGGAGCACAACTTGTCACCTATAGCACAAAGTTAAATTTTTTAGTTTACAGCTAATGTCTGTTTTTAACATTTTTTTTTTGGTACAAAATAAGAAAAAAATCAAAATGGCCCCTGCATTAAAAAAGAAAAAGAAAAAAATAAGTAATTTCTAACACTTTTTCTGTGGTCACAGGCGAAAGGATTGAACCAAATATGTTTAGGGCGGCATCTCAGTCATCTACCCTTAGCAAATCCAGAAATAATCTTTTAGTAGGGATGTCCAATAATGGCTTTTTGCTGATATCGGATATTCCGATATTGTCCAACTCTTAATTACCGATACCGATATCAACCGATACCGACATATACAGTCGTGGAATTAACACATTATTATGCTTAATTTGGACAACCAGGTATGGTGAAGATAAGGTCCCTTTTAAAAAATTCATAAAATAAGATAAATAAATTAAAAACATTTTCTTGAATAAAAAAGAAAGTAAAACAATAAAAAAATCAGTTACATAGAAACTAGTAATTAATGAAAATGAGTAAAATTAACTGTTAAAGGTTAGTATCATTAGTGGACCAGCAGCACGCACAATCATGTGTGCTTACGGACTGTATCCCTTGCAGACTGTATTGATATATATTGATATATAATGTAGGAACCAGAATATTAATAACAGAAAGAAACAACCCTTTTGTGTGAATGAGTGTAAATGGGGGAGGGAGATTTTTTGGGTTGGTGCACTAATTGTAAGTGTATCTTGTGTTTTTTATGTTGATTGAATAAAAAAAATAAAATAAAAAACAATACCGATAATTTCCAATATCACATTTTAAAGCATTTATCGGCCGATAATATCGGCAGGCCGATATAATCGGACATCTATATCTTTTAGCATTCACTACTTTGTTGGCTGGAAGTCACATTGTGTTCAATTGGAAGGCAACAGCGCCACCTGGCCACACCTGCTGGATTCAAGACGTTCTTTATTTTCTCAAACTAGAAAAGATTAGGCTGACATTGAATGGTTGTTCTGCAGAGTTTCTGAAATATTTGGGAGAGGCTGATCTCCAAATTAACCCTGATTGAAACAATTGAAGTGTGGGTGGTTGACGAGCCTTTGTTCTGCTTTTTTAAAATGTACATCTCTTTAAGGCCATTCAGGAATGCAGCTGTCTGTGGTTTTATGTTGACATCTCACTGTGGTTTCTTACATAATTTATTATCATTTTCTATTTTATTTTGCTTGTTAGGAAGAAAAAATTGCATTTGATGTATTTAACAACTTATGTCAACTGTATGTGTCTGAAAATGTATAAAGGTTTTTAAACATTTGATAATTTTTTTAAATTGTCTAAATAAAATTAAATACAATAATGACACCTGCTACATTTCATTGTGCAGATGTAAATATAATGAGTGTTCAGCACAATATTGCCTTGAAGTTACAACTCTGTGTTCTGGCTCTTTTGTATTTGTACTGTAATATCCGGGAATAGCGCGCTGTCGCTAACGTCGTTAATCTTCTTATTGCCACAGACACGCCTAAAATAGTTCATCCTTATTAGATCACCCGTCAAATCGTGCATAATGTAACCAAGATGTGGATTCTTTGTTCCCTCTAAAATATTTGGGGTTGTACTTAAATGACAATGCGTGCTTTAGAAGTCAACCAAATGATGCAGCATGTAGTAAATAAAATCCACCTGCTCATATTGGAGCAAAGTGCGGCCCGGGGGCCGTTTGGGGCTCACAGATATTTTTTAAAGGCCTGCGGGATGTTCTAAAAATACTAATTAGAAAAAGAAAAAAAAAATTGGAATAAAAGAGCAAACAGGTGAAATGTAACGAAAAAAGTTGCAATTTTGATTAATAACACAAAGTTGCTATGAAAACTGTTTTTTCTTTAAAACTGTCATTGCTCAAAAAAAATTATGAATTAAAATCAATGTTGTTATTTCACTTTGAAATATTTTTTGAGAAAAATATTGCATATTTTGTGTTTGCGCCATGAAAAACGTTTACTATGAAAAAAGGGCATAAAACTAATAATTTAATAAATGTATATATAATCGACAGATACTGTAAGTCCGTAGAGCAACTTGAGATCTAAGTGTTGAAAGTAAAAAAAATAAAAATGTCTGACTTATTTGAAATACCCAATAATTTTCGTAGGATATTTGGTTTTATGCTGTAATTGCACAAGAAATAATAATGAATTAAAATAAATTTTATGAATTGTTGATCTATTCCAATTCACATAAAAAATTCTACTTTGAAATATTTTTGGGGGAACATCTTGCATCTTTTACTACCTTTAAAGGTAGGGCATAAATCAAACGCAAAAATAATAAAAACGTATAATTAATGGATATATCTCATACATACATATACACATACTGTACATACACAACCACATATGCATACATACAGTCATGCATACTGTATAATCAGGTTTCATCAAACATTTATTAACGTTGTTTCCCTAGGGGAAACTGGGTAACACGGCACACTGACAAAAGCTTAACCTATTTTTACTATCACAATCTACAAGTTTAATACAGTTCGCTTCTTTTTCTACCCCCCCATTCATCTGCTTTCTTTTGTATTTCAAGTTATCATTAGATATATGTATTGTTGCATTTGATACAATTGTACTGTTGATAATAGAAGTAATTATTGTTATTATTCATTATCAATAGTGCTATTGCTATTTGTATTGCTCCATTTGTAGTGTAATAATGTTCATTGTCGTTTCTGTGTTATTAATATTTACTTCACTAATTGCTTCTCTGCTATCACTTTTACTATCATATTTGTATATATCATATTTGCTGATGCTGTTCTGTTGTTGTGGTTGTTATTGTTGTCTCTCTGTCTTATCCCTCTTTTGTCCCCGTGATTTCCCCCTCGGTCTTCCTTGTTTTTCTCTTTCTATCCCCTCCTGCTGCGGCCCGGCTGCGCCAAATAATAATATATTTCCATTTAATAAAGTCAAATACAAATAAGGCGACAAGAGAAGTATCCCACACTTCTCTTTTCTAAAGTAAATCTGGGCATCTACATCAACGATATGATTTGCCCGAGTAGCTGGACAGGACAAAAAAAAAAAAAAAAAAAGGATGATCAAGTTGATCTAGACTCAAGAGACTTAATGTCAAAAATACATTTTCTAAAATGTTTTTTTTCTTAAACTGTTGTTGCTCAAACAATAAAATATAAAATATTTAAGAAATAATAATCAAAATCAATGTTATAAATTATTGATCTATTCAAGGCTCCAATTACTTCACATCAAATATTCCACTTATTTGCCATATAAAACACATTTTCTTTGACAAAAAGGGCATAAAATAAACAAAAAAACACACACATTTGAAAAAGAAACCCCCAAACGTTTAATTGACAGATAGATCTGAAGCTGATCTAGATATTTAAGCGTTGTAATTAAATTATTATTCCCGAGAATTTTAGAGGGATATCTTTTAACCTGTCATTGCTTAAAAAAAGAATTATTGATCTATTCAAGGTTCCAATTAATTCACATTAAATATTCCACTTTGAAAATTTGTGTTTTTATAATAAAAAACAGGGTTTTTTTCTCTGACAAAAAGGGCATATTTTGAAATATTTTTGGGGAAAATATTGCATCTTTTTTTTCAGCTGTCATTGCAGAAAAAAATAATAAATTAAATGTTATGAATTATTGACTTATTCAAGGCTCCAATTCACATCAAATGTTCCACTTTAAAAAGGATTTTGAAGAAAACGTTGCATTTTTTGAGTTTTTGACAAAAAGGGCATAAAACATAAAAAAGAAACAACAAAACACTTTTGACAGATAGACCCGAAGGTAATCTGGAGATTTAAGCGTTGAATAAAAACATTTGAAAAATGAACATGACTTATTTTTCAAGTTTCAGCATCTTTGAAAGGAGACCTAAAGGTTGAAAAAATATATATATATAATTTAGGGCTATATAAATAAACATTGATTGATTGATTGATATACTGTATATATGTATTGTGTATTTTCCAGTGTGCGGCCAAGTTTGGACTCCCGCGTATGAGAGCATGAAATAGATGTCCTTTTAATGAGTGACGACAGGCTGCATATGTCAAGCACAAGTTAAAGGTCAGGGCCGCAGTTTCAGCACTTGTTTTCGCCCCATTGAGCAGTAGTCGGCCGTGCTCAATTCGGCGTGAACAATCCGCAACTCGGGCGATAAAGAATGTCAAGCTGGTATCCTCCGTCATGCGCCTTTACTTACCTGCTGCGGCTGAAAACAAGCATGCTTATCTAGAAAAGACACAGCTGCACTTAGAGAGTGCAGAGGATTTATTGGGCCCACACGGGTGAAATTAGGTTTTAAAAAAGGCACGGGAAGGCTATGGTATTAAAAAGGAGGGGAGAGGAAGCAGCAATGAGTGACAACACAACATTGGGAACCCGAAGGAGCTCCCTTTTCGTGACAGTGGAAATAAAAGGAAGCATGACCAATAAAAGGTGTTTTTGGCAAAGCAACGTGCGCGGTGTTCGCTAGTTTTAAACAGTCCTCTCCCCCAGTACCTGGTCACACCATGGTGGTCAGCTTGTCTATGAGGTCGTCCAGCGTGTAAACCATCAGCTTGATGTCGTCCTTCTCCGACATGCGGTGCTGGCCTTGGCGCCGCAGGATGACGTCCACGTCGGGACTGAGGATGCGCTCCGCCACCTGCATGGAGATGTGCCACGGCACGTCCTCGTCCTTCAGCCCGTGGATGAGGCGCACGGGGCATGTGATGGGGATGGGGCTGTGGAGCACGCAGTGGTTCTCCGCCTCGCGAAGGAAGTCCATGCTGAACTTGTAGATGCCGTCCTCCGAGTGTTTGGTGGGCACCGTCCACTCGCCAGTCTCCTCGAACTCCTTCCGCGTCTGCAGAGGACAACAACAATCAGGTCTACGTCACCTTTTTAACTCAAAAGAACACATTTTGATATTTTTCATTTTCAAAACCAATACAATATATTTATGTTTTTTTTTTACCTTGAGGGCTCCCCTCAAGTTTGATACTGGGGACCCGGCACGGTCTCAGTCATAAAAATGTTGAAAAAAGTTCAATTATTAGTTTTTTAAATAAATATTATTATTACTTAAGACTCAACTTAAGGTCTACCTGTCGATATATACCGTATTTTCCGGACCATTGGGCGCACCGGATTATAAGGCGCACTGCCGATGAATTGTCTATTTTTGATTTTTTTTTCATATATTAGGCGCACCGGATTATAGGGCGCATTAAAAGGAGTCATATTATTATTTTTTTCTAAATTGAAAACAATATTTACCGTATTTTTCGGAGTATAAGTCGCTCCGGAGTATAAGTCGCACCGGCCAAAAATGCATAATAAAGAAGGAAAAAAACATATAAGTCGCACTGGAGTATAAATCGCATTTTTTGGGGAAATTTATTTGATAAAACCCAACACCCAGAATAGACATTTGAAAGGCAATTTAAAATAAATAAAGAATAGTGAACAACAGGCTGAATAAGTGTACGTTATATGAGGCATAAATAACCAACTGAGAACGTGCCCGGTATGTTAACGCAACATATTATGGTAAGAGTCATTCAAATAACTATAACATATAGAACATGCTATACGTTTACCAAACAATCTGTCACTCCTAATCGCTAAATCCCATGAAATCTTATACGTCTAGTCTCTTACGTGAATGAGCTAAATAATATTATTTGATATTTTACGGTAACGTGTTAATAATTTCACACAAGTCGCTCCTGAGTATAAGTCGCACCCCCGGCCAAACTATAAAAAAACCTGCAACTTATAGTCCGAAAAATATGGTATGCAGATCCCAAATACAGATCAGCAGGTACCAGAAGGTAAGAAAAGTTGCTTTTGCATAATATTGCTAAACAAAACGCCAGATAATGTCTTACCTTATACACACACCATAATAATACTTGTATGTTTAATCCTTCAAGCGGTGTGGCTTCATATCTTACCAAAGTCCTACTAAAACATTTTGATGGATTTTTGAGCGCCGTGTGTAATGTTCTATGTTTTCAATGGAACATTTAAAATGTTGGTGTTGTTTACTTGAGACATATTGCCATCATAGTGCAGTCTACACATATCTCTTATGTTTGACTGCCATCTACTGGTCACACTTATCATTACACCATGTACCAAATAAAATAGCTCAACCAAACTTATTCCGTACATTAGGCGCACTGTCGAGTTTTGAGAAAAAAAAAGGATTTTAAGTACGCCTTATAGTCCGGAAAATACAGTATTAAAAAATGTTTTTTTGTAATGTTTAATGGCTTATTTGTCAAAGAAAACATTGCTTTTCTTTGTCAAAAACAGAAAAAAATTCAAAGTGGAATATTTGATGCTCACGAGAACATTTGATAATAGAAGCCTTAAATAGGTCAATACTCCATAACGCAATCGATTTTAAATACTTATTTTTTTTAGCAATGACAGTGTGGGAAAACAACAACACTAAAATTCTTGGGGATCCAAAAGGGCGCCCCCACACCCATATAAATGATAAATGATAATAAATGATAAATGGGTTATACTTGTATAGCGCTTTTCTACCTTCAAGGTACTCAAAGCGCTTTGACAGTATTTCCACATTCATCCATTCACACACACAATCACACACTGATGGCGGGAGCTGCCATGCAAGGCGCTAACCAGCCGCCATCAGGAGCAAGGGTGACGTGTCTTGCCCAAGGACACAACGGACGTGACTAGGATGGTAGAAGGTGGGGATTGAACCCCAGTAACCAGCAACCCTCCGATTGCTGGCACGGCCACTCTACCAACTTCGCCACGCCGCCCCCATATAAGTGTTAAAGAGCAACACATTTTTCTCTTTCAAAGCCTAAATCTTTTGATCAAATTCAGATCTGTCAAATACAAGTTTTTATTTATTTATTTCCTTTTATTTATTTAGTGTTTGTTTGATTTATGCCCTTTTTGTCAAAGAACAATGTGTTTCTTATATGGCACAAACACAAAATTTGTAATATTTTCCCCCAAAAAATATTGCAAAGGACAATATTGTGTTGTTGAAGCAAGACAGTTTGAAAAAAAAAATGTTGTGTAAGCCCTTACGACATTTTAGCAAAAATAAGTTTTGGCAAAATATGAATGTTCTGCCATTTTCAGGTCTTGTCGGTACTACCAAAAAAGTTTTGGGACGTCTCCCACAACTCCAGGACCAGTATTGTTCGGTTGAAGCAAGACAGTTTTATGATTTTTTTTAGGTAAGGGTCCCCCCTTACATAATTTTAGCTAAAATAACTTTTGGAAAAATATAAATTTTCTGGCATTTTCGGGGTTTTGCAGTACTCCCAAAGAGGTTTTGGGACGTCTCCCACAACTCCAGGACCAGTATTGTTCTGTTGAAGCAAGACAGTTTTATTTTGTTATGTTTTTTTTGGGTAAGGGTCCCCCTTACAACATTTTAGCGAAAAAAAAGTTTTGGAAAAATATACATTGTTTGCTAGTAATTGGAGCCTTGAATAGGTCAATAATTCATAACACCACTGATTTCGATTCATTAGAATTTTTTGAGCAATGACAGTTTTAAAGAAAAAAACAGCTTGCATGGCAGCTCTGTGTTATTGAATCCCTGAAATAGTTTCTTTACGTCACTCAACTGCAGAGAGTACCAGCAGTGTTTTCTTTTCTGGCATGTCCTCCTGCTGAGATGCAACAATTCTTCACAGCCTATGAATGCTAACCAAAATCAGGGGGTATTGTAACGGTCCCAACTAGGGATGTCCGATAATGGCTTTTTGTCGATATCCGATATTGTCCAACTCTTTAATTACCGATACCGATATCAACCGATACCGATATCAACCGATACCGATATCAACCGATACCGATATATACAGTCGTGGAGATAACACATTATTATGCCTAATTTGGACAACCAGGTATGGAGAAGATAAGGTCCTTTTTTTTTAAATTAATAAAATAAAATAAGATAAATAAATTAAAAACTTTTTCTTGAATAAAAAAGAAAGTAAAACAATATAAAACAGTTACATAGAAACTAGTAATTAATGAAAATGAGTACAATTAACTGTTAAAGGTTAGTACTATTAGTGGACCAGCAGCACGCACAATCATGCGTGCTTACGGACTGTATCCCTGCAGACTGTATTGATATATATTGATATATAATGTATGAACCAGAATATTAATAACAGAAAGAAACAACCCTTTTGTGTGAATGAGTGGGGGAGGGAGGTTTTTTGGGTTGGTGCACTAATTGTAAGTGTATCTCGTGTTTTTTATGTTGATTTAATTTAAAAAAAAATAATAATAATTTTAAAAAACCGATACAGACAATAAAAAAAACGATACAGATAATTTCCGATATTACATTTTAAAGCATTTATCGGCCGATATAATCGGACATCTCTAGTCCCAACTGTACCACCTGCTGGAAACACGGCTACACTACAGGTAACTGCCATTAATCGAGGCGGGGCATCTCCTGGAGCAGAGGCCGCTATTTCAGTACAAGTGGTACGGAGAAGTGCTCTCACCTCGAGGGGGAGAGATTTGAACGACGTGACAATGTGGTCAGCGGCGGTGGAAATGCCCACCAGGGCGGCGGTCTTCTCCGGCCTTGCAATGGCTACCAGCAGCATGAGCCAGCCTCCGATGCTGGAGCCCACAAGTATCTAGAAGTAAACAAAACGGTTTAGTATACATGTGTCAGTGACATCACAGCTAGCGGGGGTAAAGCCGTTTATAGAGAGTATGGACACCTCCGCCTCAGAGCTAGTCCCAAACATGACGCCCTGAGGGGCATTTTGACCAATCAGAGAGAGTTTGGCCAGAAAATCTCTTAAATAATGGGTCAAAAGCCCCTCACGTGACTATAGGGCACCATGTTTGGGACCAACTCTGAAACAGTGTTGTCCATACAATCTCTTTACACGGCTCTGGGCATTGTGGTGTCATAGTGACACCTTGTGGCCAACTTGTGAAATTAACAAATATAAAATAACTGAAGAGATATCTGCAAAAATAAGATATTTCTACAGCAAGCATCATGACAAAATCAATAGAATGACTTGTATTTCCATCGATTTATATAGGAAAGTAGTTGTTAGCAATAATAATTGAAGAGGTTCTAGTGCAGGGGTGTCCAAACCTTTTCCATTGAGGGCCGCACGCTGGAAAATCAAAGAATGCGGGACAATTTTGATATGAGATTTTTTTTTACCTCCCTTAAAAGGGTCTCAGTCAAAAAAATATTTTTAATAACTCATAATACTCCTATATACAGGGCTCGAATTAAGCCACGACCGCCCTCAACATTTGCCGTGATGCCCTAAAAAATTGACCAATATAGGCGGCAAGAACATGCCGTGGCCGCCCTTAACTTTTTACTTGTTAATGGATGAGGGATGTAACGGTCAACGGTATCATGATAATTCCCGATAAAATTCCAGATGGTTAGTAACATCGTCTAATTTTTTATTTACCGAAAAACCGTCATATATTAATGCATTTTAGGCAACACGAAGTGAGGCGCATGCGCACCAGCATCGTTTGGCTTGATAATCATGGCGGACTAACGACACAAGTTTGCTCCGAAGATTCCCCCTCTGAGTAAACGGAGCCAAGCGTTTGGTTTAACGTCATTTTCCCTCGCTTCCCGCCATGCGTTTAAGAGCGCACTGCTGTGTTTAGATGGAGACAGGTGTGGACAATATTGGAGACAGACACATTTGTCCCCACACTAAACGTATACAACGAAGGAAAAAACTAATTGATGTTGCTTTTATTTTCTCAATACTGCGTCCTTCAGTTAATGAGGTGAGGAAACATGCAGCAGGTGTCGTGAACGTTGTCACAAGTTGTTTATAAAGTCTTCAGTTTGTTTACTGGGATGTTCACTTGTCCTTTATTTAACTGCAAACGGTATCAGTGTTCAAATAACATCAATACTAGCTAAAATGTTTTGTCATCTCATCAAACTGAACACTGACTGTGAAGATTGTGTATTCGGTGTGCGAGGTTTCACTCTTTATTTTTGTTGGCCAAACTGTTGTACTGATAGGAGGTGTTGGAGAAGAACAAAGCTTGTTTTTAGACTTCATCTTCATTAGCCAAATTGGTTTGTGTTTTATTTTGATATCAAAAAGTAAACACCAGGGTTTTTTTTTTACATTGCTTGTGTTTTTTTCATGTCACAAAGGTATTACTTCAAGAACCATTCATGTGCCATAGCATTTTGTTAATGTATTATTGTGTATGGTTAATTCCTATATGACATATTTCTGCTCAAACTCATAACAGTTCTGCCCCGATACATCATCTACATGTACATATAAATGTACATAACTTAAATAAATAAATAGATAATAAAAAAACCTCCCTCTATCAAAATGTAAAAATAGAGATAAAGGCATCATGTAATGACAAAAAGTTGACAAGTTGATATTAATGAATACAAAAACAAATATTTGTCTTTAGATATATGGATAACGTTTATCTATAGCCTTTTAATTAGATATTACAAATGACATGATGGTATTACGTTTACACCCCAACACTGCTTTACCTAACAATCAGTAATCATGATTTCAATATTGATAACAATAACCTTAATTATAACGATTATGTCTCAAAAGAAAATTAAGTTTGCCTTGGTGCCCTAAAATATGAGCCCTCCTTTAAGGCAACACTTGCCTTGACCATAAAAACTTAAATTTCAAGGCCTGTATATATATAGATTTTTGAAAATTTGTTTTACTTTCAACTCTTAAAGGCCTACTGAAATGAATTTTTTTTATTTAAACGGGGATAGCAGATCTATTCTATGTGTCATACTTGATCATTTCGCGATATTGCCATATTTTTGCTGAAAGGATTTAGTATAGAACAACGACGATAAAGATTGCAACTTTTGGTATCTGATAAAAAAAAGGCTTGCCCCTACCGGAAGTAGCGTGACGTAGTCAATTGAACATATATGCAAAGTTCCCTATTGTTTACAATGATGGCCGCATGAAGTGAGAGAGATTCGGACCGAGAAAGCGACAATTTCCCCATTAATTTGAGCGAGGATGAAAGATTTGTGGATGAGTAAAGTGCAAGTGAAGGACTAGTGGGGAGTTGAAGCTATTCAGATAGGGAAGATGCTGTGAGAGCCGGGGGTGACCTGATATTCAGCTGGGAATGACTACAACAGTAAATAAACACAAGACATATATATACTCTATTAGCCACAACACAACCAGGCTTATATTTAATATGCCACAAATGAATCCTGCATAAAAACACCTACGTGTTTGTTATGATAGCTCCTAGCTCCTCTGCTAGCTCCTAGCTTCATAGAACACGCCAATACAATTCAAACACCTGATCAACACACACAATCACTCAGCCCAAAAGACCGTTTACCTAACCCAAGGTTCATAAAGCTTATATATTTTTAAAAAGTTACGTACGTGACGCGCACATACGGTCAAGCTATCAAATGTTTAGCAGCCAAGGCTGCATACTCACGGTACCTGATATTCAGCTGGGAATGACTACAACAGTAAATAAACACAAGACATATATATACTCTATTAGCCACAACACAACCAGGCTTATATTTAATATGACACAAATTAATCCTGCATAAAAACACCTAAGTCTTTGTTATGCTAACTCCTAGCTCCTATGCTAGCTCCTAGCTCCATAGAACACGCCAATACAATTCAAACACCTGATCAACACACACAATCACTCAGCCCAAAAGACCGTTCACCTAACCCAAGGTTCATAAAGCTTATATATTTTAAAAAAGTTACGTATATACACAAAAAAAAGTTGCGCACATACGGTCAAGCGATCAAATGTTTAGAAGCCAAAGCTGCATACTCACAGTAGCACGTCTGCGTCTTTGTCATCCAAATCAAAGTAATCCTGGTAAGAGTCTGTGTTGTCCCAGTTCTCTACAGGCGTCTGTGTATCGAAGTCAAAAGTCCTCCTGGTTAGAGTCTCTGTTATCCGAGTTCTTCCATCTTGACTGCATCTTTCGGGAATGTAAACAAAGAAGCGCCGGCTGTGTACTGTTGTTGCTGACTTCGTTCGAAAAATACGTCCATTTCGCACCGACAACTTTCTTCTTTGCTTGCTCAGCTTCTTTCTCCATAATGCAATGAACATGATTGCAACAGATTCACGAACACAGATGTCCAGAATACTGTGGAATTATGAAATGAAAACAGAGCTTTTTCGTATTGGCTTCAATGTGGAAGGCATACCCGTGTTCCCCGGGCTACGTCACGCGCATACGTCATCCTCAGAGGCGTTTCGAACCGGAAGTTTAGCGGCAAATTTAAAATGTCACTTTATAAGTTAACCCGGCCGTATTGGCATGTGTTATAATGTTAAGATTTCATCATTGATATATAAACTATCAGACTGCGTGGTCGGTAGTAGTGGGTTTCAGTAGGCCTTTAAATCTCTAATTCAACTTCAGATTTATCCGCCGATTGGAAGTTGTTTTTAAAAAAAATTGTTTTATGCCCTTTTTGTCACAAAAAAAAACAACGAAATTTTACTTACATTTATTTAATATTTAGAATGCATAAAAAAAACATCCGTCATGTCTCTCATAATGATTATGGACGATAAGCAAAATACCAAAAAGTGCAGTACCTCTTTAAAGCTTAAATGTCAACATCAAGTCTATCTGTCAATATCACGTTTTTTATTGTTTTTTTCCAATATTTTATGCTCTTTTTGTAAAAAACAAACAAACCCTGCTTTTTTAATGGCAAAAACCCATGCAATATTTTCCCCAAAAAAATATTTAAAAGTGGAATATTTGATGTGAAGTAACCGGAGCCTTGAATAGGTCAATAATTCATAACAAAATAGATTTTGATTCATTATTTTTGAGCAATGACAAAAAATCGCTCTTGAGATCTTGGGGATTAAAAGTGTTAAAAATAAGTCAAAAAAGGAAATTTTTAAAAAAAATTTTTTTTTTTTAACAAAGATCTCTAGACCAACTTCAGATCCATCCATCCATCCATTAAGTTAATATGTTTAATGTTTAATTTTGTTTGTTTTATGCCTTTTTTTTTAAATCTGGCAAACACACAAAATATGCAATAGTTTCCCCAAAAAAATATTTTAAAGTGCAATATTTGATGTGAAGTAATTTGAGCCTTGAATAGGTCAATGATTCATAAAGACATTGTTTTGATTCATTATCATTTTTAGAGCAATGACAGGTTAAAAGAATCAGCCTTAATGTCTCGGGGATCTGAAAAATTAATAAAAAAAGGACATGTTTTTGTTTGCAATACTTAAATCTTTAGATCAACTTCAGATCTATCTGTCCATTATAAGTTATTCATATTTGTAAAAAAAAATTAGTTTTATGTTTTTTTGCATTTTTATATGGCAAAAATACAAAATATTCAATATTTTCCGCAAAAAAATATTTCAAAGTGGAATAATTGATTTGAAGTAATTGGAGCCTTGAATAGATCAATAATAATTTTCTATACAATATTACTTTTAGAATGTGCCTCGGGCCATTAAAACATTTGCGACAGCCCGCACTTTGGACACCTGAGGTCTGGTGCATTCACAAATACCATAAAAGTAAATCTGCAAAACAGATTTATTTCAAACATGGTGCTGATGGTTATATATTATCATATTTTTAATCATGGCGGTGACAGCACTCTAAACCAGTATCTTCATTGTATGTGAAATTAGCCGACTTTGATGACCTCTGACCTGTTTAGGAAGCATTCATTTTTTACCTGCGGGCCTTCTGTTAATTCATCCAACACATAAAGGACGTCTTTTTTCCAGGTACCGATAGTTCCTTCTTTTAGGACTCCCTCCGAGGCGCCGTGTCCCGTGTAGTCGAACCTGTGGAAGCGTTCAGTAGCAAATGTCACTGTTGAATATTTTGGTGGAGCACGTGCAATGCCGGAGGGGGGGGGCACGAGTGACCCCGGGGAATATGCTTTATCAGTATCATGCTTCATAAAGCTGCGCACTACAAAACCTGCTCATTCGACCCTTTACCACCGCAGGAACTTTTTCCGGAACTTTCCCACTTCCCCTGGTAAATATATCTCCCCCTGCGTTTCCACCAAAAACTACTTAGGTAAACTTAGTTCTTCAGGAACTTTTCAGCGGTGGGCTGTGGTGTGGAACGCTGATTGGTTGAACACAGTTGGGGGTGTTCCTAAAAGGTATTTCCAAACACACGACCGCCATCAGAATATGCGCGGCAACTTGTTTATTTCTTATTTCTTGTGTATTTCTATGACAACAAACTTGACAACGGAGAGAAAGAAGAACGAAGGGAACTTTGGACTTGCAGGAACTTTTGTGGAGCATCTTTGTGCTGAAGCACGTTGATCAGTGGAACTAACTTGCAGGGTTTTTACTCAGCCATAGTCTTTGCCTGCCTGCAAAATGTATTTCGTATCTGAGTTTGAAACATTTTGTATTATTTGCACAGCTATGTTATTTATTTTACGTCGAAAGAATATTTTTCTATTTTATGTATGAATTATTTGTTTTTCTATTTTATTTATTTTATGTAATTCTGTGCTACTTAAACAGTTTATTTTCTGTGATGTTAATAATATAAATATTGACTAACCGGGTTAATAAAAGTGCCACTGACTGTTTACAATACAGTTGTCATTTGCTTCAATTTCAGTGAATTTCGCTCAAAAATTAATATATTTATATGTATATTTTCACTGGAAAATATATCGAGATACACATCGAATATCGAGTTTAAGTAAAAATATATGGAGTTTTACTTTTTCGTCCATATCGCCCAGCCTACCGTCTCCACATTGTTTTAGTTCAGAACATGGCAGTTGAGTGTTGGGGATGAATGAGCGATAACGGACACATTATTTTCCCAAACAAATGTTTCTTCTCCTCACAATGACAATATTTCACTCACATTTATGTCAATTTCCCTGACATTATTCTGCGTTTAACAGTGGATTCTGTTTTATAGGCCAATTATGTGACTCTGTCCACGGTTACGTGAATGTACACAGAAATCATATTCCTTACTTCTTTTTTTGATTAGCAAATTATTATCGGCTCCAAATATCGGTTATCCGCCTCCTTGACTACTAATTAGTTAAGTTAAAGTTAAAGTACCAATGATTGTCACACACACACTAGGTGTGGTGAAATTTGTACTCTGCATTTGACCCATCCCCTTGTTCACCCCCTGGGAGGTGAGGGAAGCAGTGGGCAGCAGCGGTGCCGCGCCCGGGAATCATTTTTGGTGATTTAACCCCCAATTCCAACTCTTGATGCTGAGTGCCAAGCAGTGAGGTAATGGGTCCCATTTTTATAGTCTTTGGTATGACTCGGCCGGGGTTTGAACTCACAACCTACCGATCTCAGGGCGGACACTCTAACAACTAGGCCACTGAGTAGGTGTAATATCCATCCCATCCATTTTCTACTGCTTATCCCTTTTTGTGGTCGCGGGGGTTGCTGGAGCCTATCTCAGTTGCAATCGGGCGGAAGGCGGGGTACACCCTGGACAAGTCACCACCTCATCGCAGGGCCAACACAGATAGACAGACAACATTCACACACTAGGGCCAATTTAGTGTTGCCAATCAACCTATCCCCAGGTGCATGTCTTTGGAGGCGGTAGTAAGCCACGCAGTCACGGGGAGAACATGCAAACTCCACACAGAAAGATCCCGAGCGCAGGATCGAACCCAAGACCTTCGTATTGTGAGGCAGAGTAATAATCGGAATCAAACCTAAAAAAACGTACCGTATTTTTCGGATTACAAGTCGCAGTTTTTTTCATAGTTCGGGTGCGAATTATGTGTGAAATTATTAACACATTACCGTAAAATATCAAATATTATTTAGCTCATTCACATAAGAGACTAGATGTATAAGATTTCATGGGATTTAGCGATTAGGAGTGACAGATTGTTTGGTAAACGTATAGCATGTTCTATATGTTATAGTTATTTGAATGACTGTTACCATAATATGTTACGCTAACATACCAGGCACGTTCTCAGTTGGTTATTTATGCCTCATATACCGTACACTTATTCAGCCTGTTGTTCACTATTCTTTATTTATTTTAAATTGCCTTTCAAATGTCTATTCTTGGTGTTGGGTTTTATCAAATAAATTTCCCCCAAAAATGCGACTTATACTCCAGTGCGACTTATATGTTTTTTTCCTTCTTTATTATGCATTTTCGGCCGGTGCGTCTCATACTCCGGAGCGACTTATACTCCAAAAAATATGGTATTTGTCGATCTCTAGGTTAAAGGTTGCAAACAGCCCCTTTAAATGACCGAATGTAAACAAACTAAATAAAGAAAGTGTCAGTGTGTAAAAGGTATGGGAAGAATCGGGAGGAGATATTGAGAAAGTTGCTTCAATGTACTCCTTTTTGGACTTGTAAAATTGTGTAAATGTTATCATGACATTTTGTCCAAAACAAACGAACAATCAAACAAACCGTACGTCTCCCAAGTGTGAGTTTATTATTTGTCTTACCTGAGGCACGAGTGTCCAAGAGACATACAGAACTCCTCCAGGGACTCGGCCTTCTGCCCATTCATGTTGGACCCATAACCTGGCAGGAAGATCACACCTGGACTCTTGCCCTTCACCCTTCTGTAGGCCAGCTTGGGAAGGTCTGGCCTGGAAGCATACTGGACTGTGGACTTGTGTCTCCTGTCTCCTAGTGGGGACACAGTGTTAGCTTGTCATCAAAATGTCTGGAACAACAAGACTGAATGCGATGTACCATTTTAGGTCGTAGTGGACTGGAATATGTGTACTAGCCTGGTTAATACGGCCTTGTTATGTATGTGCAGCACAATGTCACGACAATTGACACACTTGACGGCCCAACTTTTAAAGGGACAGTAACCTATTACTTTACAAACACCACAGGCCTAAACCCCACAATTTTATCAGTGCTAATTACACCAATATGGTAGTTATTGTTCGGAATTAGTAACTGGACAACGTAAAAGCGTCATTTCTTGTCCAATATTCTTAGAACGACGCAGTCCTTCAAAGCCACACCCCCCTCGTGGACGTTTAAAAATGTCTTCCCCGTTGGACACAAATCGTGTTTTAAAAAGCTCAATCTGTTATTAAGAGGCGAGCAAACCTTTATGATGCGCTGAGGACAAAGGAGCAAGGCGTCCATGACTCAAAATCTGTGCGAGTCCGCTCCGACAAGACCTCAGAGCCACGGCCGCCATGTTGGAGCGGGAGCCACCGAGGAAATATCGCGAGAAGAGAAAGTCTCGTTTTTTTGGGGTTTTTTTTTTTGTCATAAAAAAATACAATCATGCGTGCTTACGGACTGTATCCCTGCAGACTGTATTGATCTATATTGATATATAATGTAGGAACCAGAATATTAATAACAGAAAGAAACAACCCTTTTGTGCGAATGAGTGTGAATGAGTGTAAATGGGGGAGGGAGTTTTTTTTGGGTTGGTGCACTAATTGTAAGTGTATCTTGTGTTTTTTATGTTGATTTAATAAAAAATAAAAATAAAATATATATATTTTTTCATTTCTTGTGCGGCCCGGTACCAATCGATCCAATCTTAACCTGGGTTCGATCGAACCCTAGGGGTTCGGTGAGTCGGCCTCAGGGGTTAGGCGGAGCCTCCGCTGTGGAGGTCAAGACACACCCGACTCATCGTGTAAATAAAAACTTCTCCCTGTCTGCGTATTATGGATACCCCCAAACAATGTTCCCTCTAATTTTCCATCTGTGTGAGCAAACGCAAAAACTTCTTGAGCATTCAGTGGAGCACATGTGAGCAACGTCAGACCTGCAGCACACCTGTCCCAAAGCTGACTAAATAACAAGTTCAATGTTTTATTATATTGAATACCCCATCGGACCATCGGACCCTCCATGCGTGGCGCTCCAGACTATAATTGATAGCTGTGGTCTTACACAAATAATAAATGAACCCACGCATCGCAACGGTAATACGATAGATCTAGTGCTTGTCAGGGGTGTCACCACCTCTAAAGTTACGATACTCCTGTACACTAAAGTAATGTCCGATCATTACCTTATAAAATTCAAAGTTCTGACTCATTGTCAACAAACTAATAATAATAATAATAACTACTATAGCAGCCGCAACATTAATGCTGCCACAACGACGACTCTTACTGACCTACTGCCTCCGGTAATGGCACCATTCCCAAATTATGTGGGCTCTATTGCCCAGAAATTATCATGTAGAAAGCTGGAACGCAAATGGCGTCCAACTAAACTTGAGGTTTTCCATCAAGCATGGAGTGATAGTTTAATAACTTATAAACGCATGCTTACCTCAGCTAAAGCTAAATATTACTCAAATCTCATCCACCTCAACAAAAATGATCCTAAATTTCTGTTTAGTACAGTAGCATCGCTAACCCAACAAGGGACTCCTCCCAGTAGCTCCACCCACTCAGCAGATGACTTTATGAATTTCTTTAATAAGAAAATTGAAGTCATTAGAAAAGAGATTAAAGACAATGCATCTCAGCTACAACTGGGTTCTATTAACACAGATACGACTGTATATACGACGGATACCGCCCTCCAAAATAGTTTCTCTCTCTTTGATGAAATAACATTGGAGGAATTGTCAAAATGTGTAAATGGGACAAAACAAACAACATGTTTACTTGACCCAATTCCTGGGAAACTTATCAAGGAGCTTTTTGTATTATTAGGTCCATCAGTGTTAAATATTATAAACTTATCACTTTCCTCTGGCACTGTTCCCCTAGCATTCAAAAAAGCGGTTATTCATCCTCTACTCAAAAGACCTAACCTCGATCCTGATCTCCTGGTAAACTACCGGCCGGTGTCCCACCTTCCGTTTATCTCGAATATCCTCGAAAAAATTGTAGCACAGCAGCTAAATGAACACTTAGCGTCTAACAATCTCTGTGAACCTTTTCAGTCTGGTTTCAGGGCAAATCACTCTACGGAGACAGCCCTCGCAAAAATGACTAATGATCTATTGCTAACGATGGATTCTGATGCTTCATCTGTGTTGCTGCTTCTTGATCTTAGCGCCGCTTTCGATACTGTTGATCATAATATTTTATTAGAGCGTATCAAAACGCGTATTGGGATGACAGACTTAGCCTTGTCTTGGTTTAACTCTTATCTTACTGACAGGATGCAGTGTGTCTCCCATAACAATGTGACCTCGGACTATGTTAAGGTAACGTGCGGAGTTCCCCAGGGTTCGGTTCTTGGCCCTGCACTCTTTAGTATTTACATGCTGCCGCTAGGTGACATCATACGCAAATACGGTGTTAGCTTTCACTGTTATGCTGATGACACTCAACTCTACATGCCCCTAAAGCTGACCAACACGCTGGATTGTATTCAGCTGGAGGCGTGTCTTAATGAAATTAAACAATGGATGTCCGCTAACTTTTTGCAACTCAGCGCTCAGAAAACGGAAATGCTGATTATCGGTCCTGCTCAACACCGACATCTATTTAATAATACCACCTTAACATTTGACAACCAAACAATTAAACAAGGCGACTCGGTAAATAATCTGGGTATTATCTTCGACCCAACTCTCTCGTTTGAGTCGCACATTAAGAGTGTTACTAAAACGGCCTTCTTTCATCTCCGTAATATCGCTAAATTTCGTCCCATTTTGTCCACAAGCGATGCTGAGATCATTATCCATGCGTTCGTTACATCTCGTCTCGATTACTGTAACGTTTTATTTTCGGGCCTCCCTATGTCTAGCATTAAAAGATTACAGATGGTACAAAATGCGGCTGCTAGACTTTTGACAAAAACAAGAAAGTTTGATCATATTACGCCTATACTGGCTCACTTGCACTGGCTTCCTGTGCACCTAAGATGCGACTTTAAGGTTTTACTACTTACGTATAAAATACTACACGGTCAAGCTCCTGCCTATCTTGACGATTGTATTGTACCATATGTCCCGGCAAGAAATCTGCGTTCAAATAACTCCGGCTTATTAGTGATTCCCAGAGCCCAAAAAAAGTCTGCGGGCTATAGAGCGTTTTCTATTCGGGCTCCAATACTATGGAATGCCCTCCCGGTAAAAGTTAGAGATGCTACCTCAGTAGAAGCATTTAAGTCTCATCTTAAAACTCATTTGTATACTCTAGCCTTTAAATAGACTCCCTTTTTAGACCAGTTGATCTGCCGTTTCTTTTCTTTTCTTTTCTACTCTGCTCCCAACCCGGGGTGGACCGCTAGCCTGTCCATCAGATGGGGACATCTCTACGCTGCTGACCCGTCTCCACTCGGGATGGTTCCTGCTGGCCCCACTATGGACTGGACTTTCGCTGATGTGTTGGACTTTTACAATATTGTCAGACCCACTCGACATCCATTGCTTTCGGTCTCCCCTAGAGGGAGGGGGGGGTTACCCACATATGCGGTCCTCTCCAAGGTTTCTCATAGTCATTCACATTGACGTCCCACTGGGGTGAGTTTTCCTTGCCCGTATGTGGGCTCCGTACCGAGGATGTCGTTGTGGCTTGTACAGCCCTTTGAGACACTTGTGATTTAGGGCTATATAAATAAACATTGATTGATTGATTGATTATTGTAATCAAATGACAGCAGTCATTTCCTTGAGATTATTTTCTAATATAAGTGTTTTGGCCCACTTACACTGACTATAACATATTGTTTTTCATGAGCTGTGTACTAGTATTATATGTCTGGGTGGGGGGGTCCTACTTTGGAAATAATGTGTACCCCTTTCACATTTCGCATTTAGTTCCCACTAAAACATTCACATGTTGCACAATGAGATGTAAACATGGGATCATGCGTACATTCCTGTAACTTTCTGTTTGTAAAATATACCTTTATTAGTATTTCTTTAATATAATAACATCATTTTATGATTACGGTTAGGGTTCGGTGAATGCGCATATGAAACTGGTGGGGTTCGGTACCTCCAACAAGGTTAAGAACCACTGCTTTAGATAGTACTTTACTGATTCCTTCAGGAGAGTTCCTCAGGAAAATTAAAATATAAAGTTAGCATGTTAGTATTAGCATACTTTTAAGATGGCGCAATGATTCTTAGTAGAGATGCCGATAAATGCTTTAAAATGTAATATCGGAAATTATCGGTATTGTTTTTTTTATTATCGTATCGGTTTTTATTTTTTGTATTTTTTTAAAAATTATTGAATCAACATAAAAAACACAAGATACACTTACAATTAGTACACCAACCCAAAAAACCTCCCTCCCCCATTTACACTCAGTCACACAAAAGGGTTGTTTCTTTCTGTTATTAATATTCTGGTTCCTACATTATATATCAATATATATCAAAACAGTCTGCAAGGGATACAGTCCGTAAGCACACATGATTGTGCGTGCTGCTGGTCCACTAATAGTACTAAAATTTAGAATAGAATAGAATAGAATAGAAAGTACTTTATTGATCCCTGGGGGAAATTCAGCACCACAGTTCGCTCACAATAGACAAGAATAATAATAAATAATATAATATATATAATATATTATATATATAATATATAAATAATATAAATATATTCTACATATACTACATATACTCTAAATTTAAGTGCAGTCAAGAAGGAACATATGCATTATACTATTATATTTAACAGTTAATTTTACTCATTTTCATTAATTACTAGTTTCTATGAAACTGTTTTTATATTGTTTTACTTTTTTTTTTAATTCAAGAAAATGTTTTTAATTTATTTATCTTATTTTATTTGATTAATTTAAAAAAAAGACCTTATCTTCACCATACCTGGTTGTCCAAATTAGGCATAATAATGTGTTAATTCCACGACTGTATATATATAGCGGTATCGGTTGATATCGGTATTGGTTGATATCGTTATCGGTTGATGTCGGTATCGGTAATTAAAGAGTTGGACAATATCGGAATATATTTATTTACTATTATTAATAGTAAATAAATATAATTTTAGTGACGTGATGGTAAATTTCCACTTTTTTTTGTTATTTATGCCAAAAAAGAAAATTAGCAAAAATGTCAGCATACAAAATCGATGATTATTAGGTTTAAGCGAATATAATTTGCAAAAATGCTAGCAAAAAAAATAAAAATAGTTTTACTGAAGTGGCGGTAAATGTCCACTTGTTTGTTATTTAACCACATTCGAGTTTGAAAAGTGTGTCAAAAAAGGAGGCCAAAGATAACATAAATAATATTAGATATTAAAATGGCTGCGGTCATCCAGCGGGGGCCGGGTGTGTGTGTGGCCGTCATGTGAGGTGTCAGAGTGGAACAGGACTCACAGCGTCACTGGCGGAAGGTCACCGGGCGGAGGAACCGAGCGGAAGCGGGACTCGAAGCCTGTCCGCCATTGTGGAACATGGCACGGCATATTCCCGTAAAACCCTCGTCACTTTCCCGCTGACTCGCTCGCCCACATCCCCTCCGCAGGCGACATTCGGAGAAAAGAGGCCATTGTTTTTGCCTACGAAAAAAAAAGGCGTCGTCGTGTGTTTTCCGCGAACCGTCGCGCGCGGAGGGATCTAGCCGGAGCGCAGCGGCTGAGAGCAGCGCGCGATACCGAGGGAGAGGACGCCGCGCTCGGACAGCGTGCTGAGCAGCCCCCCGCTTCCTGGAGGATGTCTGCCACCACCGTGGAGCAGGTTAGTTAGTGCCACGTTAGCTTAGCATGACGGGGGGGTAAACAGCGGGCCGCTCGCTGGTTGGGAAAGTTTGGCCGACAGCAGTTTGATCCTGGTGGGGATGTCACATCAAACCAGCTTTGATAAGCCACAGCGGCTTGCATTCTGGACGCAGGCCGAGCCCAGTGCACTATACGCCGGGCGGACGCGGTCGGCGTTGCGGCACCTTTTTTTATTTATTTATTTATTTTTTAAAAATCCTATAAACCTTTATTTGTAATATAAATCGAGAAATAATAATAATCAAAACAAGTACAGGAATAGTACAAAAACGGTAGAAAACAGCACAAGGGGGTTGTAAACTCAATGAAGTAACTAAAATAGAATGCAAAATATATATATGTAACTAAATGTAAAGCCATTGGCTCACACACGTTCTGTAAATAATCCAAATTTGGAACACAGCATCATAGTTTTCACAGCTTTTTGGACGATGCGGCACCTTTACCGGCTGACATCCGGTCAATAAGCGCATGCAAGCTGCAGCTTATTGCCAATGTTTACCCACAAGACCATGCAATATGTGCTAATGTCAGTATCCATTCTCCTATTTTGCAGAGACCTAAAGGACAGGGAAATAAAGGTAAGCTATTAACATGTAGCTCAGGTTCTCTCCTGCCACACAGCACCTTTTTTCCCAGCCTCCACTCCTGCATGCATATTGGCACATATGAAATATTTATGTTTGTATTACTCCACCTGCCATGATTTAACGTTCTGTGTTCTTTCCACCCAGTGCAAAACGGATCAATGCATCAGAAGGATGGAGTGAATGATGATGACTTTGAGCCTTACATAAGCAGCCAGACAAATCAGGTAATACGCTTCATGACAACGCACAACTTGCTGCATGTTTTCTACAGTCTGTCCCGGCAAGGATGGGCGATATCGCTTAAAACAGTGTCTTTCAACCACTGTGCCGCGGCACACTAGTGTGCCGTGTGATATTGCCTGGTGTGCCGTGGGAAATTAAGCAACTTCACTTAACTGGTCGAAAAAATATTTTTTGCAAATCAATAATTAACATCTGCAAATAATTTGCCGTTGCTCAGTGTCTGTGCTGTGTAGAGCTCGGCGGGGTAACCATGTAATACTCCATACCAGTAGGTGGCAACAGGTAGTTAATTGCTTTGTAAAAGTCGGAACGTGTCGGGGGAGACGAGGATGGTTTGTTGTGATCCCAATATGCAGACCACGGCGGGAGACAGCGTGCAGGTAAAGAGGTATGTAATGCTTGAACTAAAAATGAACAAAAGTGAAAGGAAAAGGCAATGAAGCATGGGGATGGCTATGCAAAACGAAAGTAAAACTGAACTGGCTACAAAGTAAACAAAAACAGAATGCTGGAGGACAGCAAAGACTTACAGCGTGGGGAGCAGAGACGACGTCCACAAAGTACATCCGTACATGACATGACAATCAACAATGTCCCGACAAAGAAAGATAGCGTCCGCACAACTTGGATAGTCTTGCTTGCTAACACAAAGCGGGTGCGGGCAATAGCACTCAAAGGAAGGCGTGAAGCTGCTACAGGAAAACACCAACAAAACAGGAAGGGCCACCAAAATAACAGCGCAAGACAAGAACTAAAGCAAAAACACCAACAAACTCAAAATAAGGCTCTGGTGGAGTTTCATTTTTAACGTTTTGTGCTCGTGGTGTGCCTCCGTATTTTTTTTCTGAAAAAAAATGTGCCTTGCCTCAAAAAAGGTTGAAAAACACTGCCTTAAATATATATTGCAGCCTCCTGTGATAACAATGTATTATTTATAAAGGTTAAAAATGCTGATACTTCAAGATCATTGAAAGATTCAATTTTTGTTGAGACAAAAACACAGTATGGTGATTAAACAATATCAATTAAATATTCAAAATATTTCCTACTTATGGGTCTGATTTTATTTAATTTTTTGCACTTAAAGCCCACCTGTGTCTGGGGACTTATTTCCTTATTTTTAAACAATAAAAAACACATGATGTTAAACTAATCACTGTGGTATACTTCCCTATTGTTACTGTTTATATGTGCATCAATCCACCCTCCTGTGTTTATATTTAAGAGCTCTAGCTTAGCGGTTAGCGTGGCGTGTGGGGAAAAAAAAGATTTTTGAATCGCAATTCTTACTTGTAACGATTCTTTATCTATTAAAAAAAAATCAAGAATCAATTTAACAAAAAATTAAATGTAAAAATCTGTCCTGTCCAGCCACTCAGGCAAATCACATTGATGTAGATCAGGGGTGTCCACGTCAAATGTGGCCCGCCAACGCCTTCAATTTGGCCCGCAAAACATCATCAGTTAAACAAGGAAAATCTGCAGGGAGATTGCATTCATTTTAAAAGACTTAATTTTAATGCTGCCAGTTCGTTGCCATCTAGTGGACAATGCGAGTAATTAAGTTCAATTGGCGACTTGTCCAGGGTGTACCCCGCCTTCCGCCCGAATGCAGCTGAGATAGGCTCCAGCACCCCCCGTGACCCCAAAAGGGACAAGCGGTAGAAAATGGATGGGTGGATGTGCTCCGAGTAAACCAATGCACAGCATTTACTTGTATGACACAAATGCAAACAACCTTCCATAGTCATGGTGCAAAAAAACCCCACAAAATCACACAACAACTTGCTCACTGAATTTTGTGGATATTATAAAAAACATCCATGCACCATGAAAACAATTCTAAAATTCTAAAGTTTGGAGACCCCTGATGTAGATGATCATATCTACTGTACAGATTTACTTTAGAAAAGAGAAGTATTGGATACTTCTCCAGTTTTCTCTTAAGTAATATAGAAATTTATCAGAGCTGTTATTTTTATTGTTTTATGAAGGAATGTTGTTAATCCTAAAACTGGCACCCGATGTTATTAAAAAAACTATAGATTTTGAATCAAAAATAGATTCTGAATCGAATAGTTACCCACAAGAATCAAATTGAATCCTGGTGCCCAAAGATTCACATCCCTAGCGTGGCACAGTGGTTCTTTTTTTACCTTAATGACCAACATTAAAATACAGTAGCATAGTAGGCCTAAATATTCAAGTATATTGAATATTTTTGGCCACTGTAACATACACACAGTTTGAACAGTAACACTTTGTTTAAATATTTTATCAGGTGATTATTTGGCGAACCGCTACCACAGTTTGAGAATCACTCGTGTAGCATGTTTGGCCATTCCTTGTCCTCCAGTGATCGATACTTATAAGAAACAGTTTATTTGCAAAAAATATTACCATGTTAACATTAAAATACTTTCAAGATGGCATCAAGAATCAAAATCAATATACTTTTGCATAAATGGAAGCATGCTAACATTTGCATGTTAACTTTAAAGTAGAGAGCATTCTTCTAAGATAGTGCCAATTATCGTAATCTGTAGTTTGAACATTTCAATGAATAAAATGAGCAAAGATGCTATCTTAAAACATTAGCATGCTAACATTAACGTGCTATAACATAAAACAAGGTAACATACTTATAAGATGGCGTCAAGTATGGAAAGCCATGATTTTTAGGTTTATGAGAAGAAAATTAGCACAAATATTACCATGTTAACTTCCAAGATGGCGCCAAGTCTAAAAAGTTATGATTTTTAAGTTGAAAGAAATACAATTTTCAAAAATGCTAGGAAAAATGTTAACCTGCTAACATAAAACAAATTAACATACTTCCAAGATGGCGCCATGTATGGAAAGTAGAGATGTCCGATAATATCGATAAATGCTTTAAAATGTAATATCGGAAATTATCTATCATTTTTTTATTATCGGTATCGGGTTTTTTAAAATTTATTTTTATTTTTTAAAATTAAATCAACATAAAAAACACTGACAATTAGTACACCAACCCAAAAAACCTCCTTCCCCCATTTACACTCATTCACTCTCATTCACACAAAAGGGTTGTTTCTTTCTGTTGTTAATATTCTGGTTCCTACATTATATATCAATATACACTACCGTTCAAAAGTTTGGGGTCACATTGAAATGTCCTTATTTTTGAAGGAAAAGCACTGTACTTTTCAATGAAGATAACTTTAAACTAGTCTTAACTTTAAAGAAATACACTTTATACATTGCTAATGTGGTAAATGACTATTCTAGCCGCAAATGTCTGGTTTTTGGTGCAATATCTACATAGGTGTATAGAGGCCCATTTCCAGCAACTATCACTCCAGTGTTCTAATGTTACAATGTGTTTGCTCATTGGCTCATTGATGATTAGAAAACCCTTGTGCAATCATATTCACACATCTGAAAACAGTTTAGCTCGTTACAGAAGCTACAAAACTGACCTTCCTTTGAGCAGATTGAGTTTCTGGAGCATCACATTTGTGGGGTCAATTAAACGCTCAAAATGGCCAGAAAAAGAGAACTTTCATCTGAACCTCGACAGTCTATTCTTGTTCTTAGAAATGAAGGCTATTCCACAAAATTGTTTGGGTGACCCCAAACTTTTGAACAGTAGTGTATATCAATACAGTCTGCAAGGGATACAGTCCGTAAGCACGCATGATTGTGCGTGCTGCTGGTCCACTAATAGTACTAACCTTTAACAGTTAATTTTACTCATTTTCATTAAGTACTAGTTTCTATGTAACTGTTTTTATATTGTTTTACTTTCTTTTTTTATTCAAGAAAATGTTTTTAATTTATTTATCTTATTTTATTTTATAATTTTTTTAAAAAAAGGACCTTATCTTCACCATACCTGGTTGTCCAAATTAGGCATAATAATGTGTTAATTCCACGACTGTATATATCGGTATCAGTAATTAACAGTTGGACAATATCGGATATCGGCAAAAAGCCATTATCGGACATCCCTAATGGAAAGCCATGATTAATAGACTTACCAGGGTGTGGCCCTCCTACCGCCCGAATGCAGCTGAGATAGGCTCCAGCACCCCCCGCGACCCCAAAAGGGACAAGCGGTAGAAAATTGATGGATGGATACGAATAAAATGAGCAAAAGTGTTAGCATGTCAACGTTAGCCTACTTCTAAGATGGCGCCAAGTAAAGAAGAAAAAGGCTGTTATTTGCATGATATTTGTAAAGACATGACAAATGTGCTAAGTGATGTTTGTCTTGACCCCACAGAGTACCAACTACCCACCCATGTCCGACCCCTACATGCCCAGCTACTACACCCCGTCTATAGGCTTCCCTTACTCCCTGGGGGAGGCTGCCTGGTCCACGGCAGGGGACGCGGCCACCATGCCCTACCTCGCCACCTACGGACAGATGAGCAACGGCGAGCCGCACTTCATCCCCGACGGCGTCTACAACCAGCCCGGCGCGCTGGGGAGCACCCCGCCCTTCCTCGGCCAGCACGGCTTCAACTTCTTCCCGGGCAACGCGGACTTCTCCACCTGGGGCACCAGCGTGTCCCAGGGCCAGTCCACGCAGAGCTCGGTCTACAGCAACAGCTACGGCTACGCGCCCAGCTCGCTGGGCCGGGCCATCGCCGACGGGCAGGCGGGCTTCGGCGGCGACGGCCAGCTCGGCAAGGGGCCGGTGCCGAGCGGCGTGGAGCAGGGGATGGCGGGCCTGAAACTAGGCGCCGACGTGGCCGTCACGAAGACGGTGGGCTCGCCTCTGGGTATGAGCAGCGTGGCCGTCAATAACCTTCCGCCTTCAGCCATCAAGCCCTCCTCCTGGGCCGCCGTCGCCAAGAAGCCGGCCAAGCCGTCAATCAAGACCAAGCCCAAGGCCAACATGGGGATGGCGTGCGGCGCCGTTCCACCGCCCCCCATAAAGCACAACCTGAACATTGGCACCTGGGACGACAAAGGCTCTCTGAACAAACCTCCCTTGGCTCAGACGGTGATGCACACGCCGCCGCTCCTCGCTCCGCCCCCGGCCTTACTGCAGACCCCCTTGACCCAGCCCTTCCACCTCCAGTCCCTGCACCTCGCTGGACCCCCGCCTCCCAGCCGCTGGGTGGCGCCCAGGAACCGCGGCGACTGCTTTGGACCGGGCGCGCCCCCGAGCGCGCTGCCGTGCTCCGGCGAGGCGCACCCGGCGCTGGAGAAGCTGCGCGCCCTCAACAACTACAACCCCAGGGAGTTCGACTGGAGCTTGAAAAACGGCCGCGTCTTCATCATCAAGAGCTACTCGGAGGACGACATCCACCGCTCCATCAAGTACTCCATCTGGTGCAGCACGGAGCACGGCAACAAGCGGCTGGACGCCGCCTACCGCTCGCTGGGCGGCAAGGGGCCGCTCTACCTGCTCTTCAGCGTCAACGGCAGCGGGCACTTCTGCGGCGTGGCCGAGATGCGCTCGCCGGTGGACTACGAGGCCCACACCGGCGTCTGGTCGCAGGACAAGTGGAAGGGCAAGTTCGAGGTGAGGTGGGCCTTTGTCAAGGACGTGCCCAACAACCAGCTGCGGCACGTCCGGCTGGAGAACAACGACAACAAGCCTGTCACCAACTCGCGCGACACGCAGGAAGTGCCGCTGGAGAAGGCCAAGCAGGTGCTGAAGATCATCGCCGCCTACAAGCACAGCACCTCCATCTTTGACGACTTTGCACATTACGAGCGGCGCCAGGAGGAGGAGGAGGCCCTGAGGAAGGTGAGGTGGACGCACAAGCCGCTAGGGCTGCCCTAGATCCTCCACTCGTGGGCCCGCTCCCTCCGACAAATAGCGCAATTTCTTCGCCACGCTCTTCAACGTTCGCCGTGCACTTCCTGTGCTCGACGTGGCGCCGTTTTGTAACCGGGAAGGAACGTGAATAAAAATGTGTAACAGTCAAGTTACCATGAACTGTTTTTTTTCTCTATCACTTCCTGTTTCTCAGCCTATCACACTCCTTTACATTGAGGGCCACATCGCACTTGTGTTGGACCCCTGAGGGCCGCGCCTCATGCATTGGAGTACATTTTTTAACGTACAATGTAAAAACATCACTCTAGATTTTACAGTAAAAAAACTGCCGGCTCAGTCGCAAGAATTTTATTGTAAAATTCACGTTTTTTTTAGCATATTACTGTAAATGGAAAAACAGTACTGCTGTTTTTTTACAGTAAAAACTGTCAGCCTAGTTGCCCAATTTTTTTTATTTTTGTTTATCACTGTAAATAGAAAACTTTTTTTTAAGAAAAAAAACTAGATTTTACAGTGTTACTGTAAATGGGAAAACAGTACCGCTGTTTTTCTTACAGTAAAAACTGTCAGCTCAGTTGCCCAATGTTTGATGTTTGTTACTGTAAATAAAAAGTTTTTTACTGTAAAAATCTGCCAACTGAGCTGACAGTATTTACTGTTACTCAGGTGGCAGCAATTTTTACTGTAAATAAAAAGTTTTTTACTGTAAAAATCTGCCAACTGAGCTGACAGTATTTACTGTTACTCAGGTGGCAGCAATTTTCTCTGAAATTGACTTTTTTTTGTTACTGTAAATAGAAGACTGCTTTTTTTACGGTAAAATTCTGCCAACTGAACTGACAGTTTTTTACTGTAAAGACAACTGTAGATTTTACGGTGCATTACTGTAAATGGCAAAATGGTCCCACAGTTGTTTTTTACAGTTTGACCCCTGAGGGACGCTCCTTATGCATTTGATTAATAGATACCATTTTTTACATATAATTTGAAAACAAATCGGTAGATTTTACGGTAAAAAAACTGTCGCAAAAATGTTTTTGTAAAATTGAAGGTTTTTTTTGCATATTACTGTAAATGGAAAAACAGTACCGCTGGTTTTTTACAGTAAAAACTGTCAGTTGCCCAATTTTTTTATTTTTGTTTATCACTGTAGATAGAAAACTGTTTTTTACTGTAAGAAAAAAACTAGATTTTACAGTATATTACTGTAAATGGGAAAACAGTACCGCTGTTTTTTACAGTAAAAACAGTCAGCTCAGTTGTCCAATTTTTGATTTTTGTTACTGTAAATAAAAAGTTTTTTACCGTAAAAATCTGCCAATTTAGCTGACAGTTTTTTACTGTAAAAACAACTGTAGATTTTACGGTGTATTACTGTAAATGGCAAAATGGTACTACAGGTTTTTTTTACAGTTTGACCCCTGAGGGACGCTCCTTATGCATTTGATTAATAGATAAAATTTTTTACATATAATTTGAAAACAAATCGGTAGATTTTACGGTAAAAAAAACTGTCGCAAAAATTTTACTGTAAAATTCAAGTTTTTTTTTGCATATTACTGTAAATGGAAAAACAGTACCGCTGGTTTTTTACAGTAAAAACTGTCAGTTGCCAAATTTTTTTATTTTTTTTTATCACTGTAGATAGAAAACAGTTTTTTACTGTAAGAACAAAATTAGATTTTACAGTATATTACTGTAAATGGGAAAACAGTACCGCTGTTTTTTACAGGAAAAGCTGTCAGCTCAGTTGTCCAATTTTTGTTACTGTAAATAAAAAGTATTTTACCGTAAAAATCCGCCAACTTAGTTGACAGTTTTTTACTGTAAAAACTAGATTTTACGGTGTATTACTGTAAATGGCAAAATGGTACCACAGGTTTTTTTTTACAGTTTGACCCCTGAGGGACGCTCCTTATGCATTTGATTAATAGATACAATTTTTTACATATAATTTGAAAACAAATCGGTAGATTTTACGGTAAAAAACTGTCGCAAAAATGTTACTGTAAAATTCAAGGTTTTTTTGCATATTACTGTAAATGGAAAAACAGTACCGCTGATTTTTTTACAGTAAAAACTGTCAGTTGCCCAATTTTTTTATTTTTGTTTATCACTGTAAATAGAAAACCTTTTACTGTAAAAAAAAAAAACTAGATTTTACAGTATATTACTGTAAATGGGAAAACAGTACCACTGTTTTTTTTACAGTAAAAACTCAGCTCAGTTGCCCAATTTTTGATGTTTGTTACTGTAAATAAAAACAAGTTTTTTACCGTAAAAATCTGCCAACTGAGCTGACAGTATTTACTGTTACTCAGTTGGCAGCAATTTACTCTGAAATTGACTTTTTTGTTACTGTAAATAGACAACTGCTTTTTTTTACGGTAAAACTCTGCCAACTGAACTGACAGTTTTTTACTGTAAAAACTATTACTGTATTATTACGTATTACTGTAAATGGCAAAACGGTACCACAGTTGTTTTTTTTACAGTTTGACCCCTGAGGGACGCTCTTTATGCATTTGATTAGTAGATTATTTTTTTAACGTACAATGTAAAAACAAATCTGTAGATTTTACGGTAAAAAACTCGCAAAAATTGTATTGTAAGATTCATGTTTTTTTTAGCATATTACTATAAATGGAAAAACAGTACCGCTGGTTTTTTACAGTAAAAACTGTCAGTTGCCCAATTTTTTTAAATTTTAGTTTTACACTGTAAATAGAAAACTGTTTTTTACCGTAAGAAAAAAAAATAGATTTTACAGTGTATTACTGTAAATGGGAAAACAGTACCGCTGTTTTTTACAGTAAAAACTGTCAGCTCAGTTGCCCAATTTTTTATGTTTGTTACTGTAAATAAAAAACTGTTTTTTACCATAAAAATCTGCCAACTGAGCTGCAGGTTTTTACTGTAAAACTGTAGATTTTACGGTGTATTACTGTAAATGTCAAAACGGTACCACAGTTGCCAGACATTTACAGTAAATGTACAATGTTTTTTTTGTTACTGTAAAACCGTTTTAACGGTAAAAATCTGCCAACTGAGCTGCAAGTTTTTACTGTAAAACCGTCGATTTTACGGTGTATTACTGTAAATGGCAAAACGGTACCACAGTTCTATCCCAGAGGGCCGCTCCTTATGCATTTGATTATTATTTTTTACATACAATGCAAAAACATAAAAAATCTGTAGCAAATCAGTCGAAATAATTTTACCGTAAAATTCACAGTGGTTTTACAGCATACTACTGTAAATGGGAAAACAGTACAGCTGTTTTTTACAGTAAAAACTCAGCTCAGTTGCTCAATTTTTTAATTTTAGTTTGTCACTGTAAATAGAAAACTGTTTTTTACCCTAAAAATCTGCCAACTGAGCTGACAGTTTTTTTACCTTAAGAAAAAAACTGGATTTTACAGTGTATTACTGTAAAAGGAAATACGGTACCACCGTTTTTTTTACAGTAAAAACTCAGCTCAGTTGGCAGCAATTAACTCTGAAATTGACTATTTTTTGTTCTTGTAAATAGAAAACTGTTTTTCTATCGTAAGAAAAAACCTAGATTTTACAGTATTACTGTAAACGGAAAACAGTACTGCTGTTTTTTTACAGTAAAAACTGTCAGGTCAGTTGCCCAATTTTTTTATGTTTGTTACTGTAAATAAAGTTTTTTATCTTAAGAAAAAACTACATTTTACAGGGTATTACTGTAAATGGAAAAACGGTACCACAGTTTTTTACAGTAAAAACTGTCAGCTCAGTTGGCAGCAATTTACTCTGAAATTGACTTTTTTGTTACTGTAAATAGAAAACTTTTTTACGGTACAATTCTGCCAACTGCGCTGACAGTTTTTACTGTAAATCTGTAGTTTTTACGGTGTTTTACTGTAAATGACAAAACAGTACCACAGTTGCCAGACTGTACAATGGGTTTTTTGTTACTGTAAATAAAGTTTTTTTACGATAAAAATCTGCCAACTGACCTGCCAGTTTTTTACTGTAAAAACAACTGCAGATTTTACAGTGTATTACTGTAAATGGCAAAACGTTACCACAGTTTGTTTTATAGTAAAACAATTTATTTGTTTGTTACTGTGAATAGAAAACTGTTTTTACCGTAAAAATCTGCCTACTGAGCTGACAGTTTTTACTGTAAAACTAGATCTTAAGGCGTATAACTGTAAATGGCAAAAGTGAACCACAGTTGCCAGAAATGTACTGTAAAATGTACAATAGTTTTTTTTGTTACTGTAAATAAACTTTTTTTAACGATAAAAAACTGGCAGCTCAGTTGGCAGATTTTCACAACTGTAGATTTTACGGTGTATTACTGTAAATGGCAAAACGGTTCTATCCCAGAGGGCCGCTCCTTATGCATTTGATTTTTTTTTTTAACGTACAATGCAAAAAGAAAAACAAATCTGTAGATTTTACGGTAAAAACTGGCAGTTCAGTCGCAAGAATTTTACCGTAAAGTTCAGTTGTTTTTACAGCATATTACTGTAAATGGAAAAACAGTAACGCTGGTCAGCACAGTTGCCCAAGTCTTTATTTTTTTTGTTACTGTAAATAGAAAACTTTTTTCACGGTAGAAATCTGCCAACTGAGCTGACAGTTTGTTTTTTTTACCGTAAAAACAACTGTACATTTTACAGCGTATTACTGTGAATGGAAAAAAAATCTGGTAAAAAAAACTGCCAGGTCATTCGGCAGAATTTTAAACTGAAATGTACTTTTTTTCTGTTAGTGTAAATAAAAAGATGCTTTATGGTAAAATTCTAACAGCTGAGTTGTCAGTTTTTTTTACCGTAAAAACAACTGTAGATTTTACAGCGTATTACTGTAAATAGCAAAACCGTACCTCAGTTGCCAGAATTTTACTATAAAATATATAGTGGGGGTTTTTGTTACTGTAAATAAAACACAAATTTTTTACGGTCAAATTCTGCCAACTGAGCTGACAGTTTTTTACCGTACCAAAGTTTTTGGTTTTTTTACAGTGTGACCCCAGAGGGCCGCTCTTTGTGTTTGTTTAGTAGATTTCTTTTGACGTACAATGTAAAAAAATAAATCTGTAGGTTTTTCGGTAAAAAATTGACAGCTCAGTTGCAAGAATTTTACCATAAAATTCACTGTTTTTTACAGCATATTACTGTAAATTGGAAAAACGGTATCGCTGTTTTTTTACAGTAAAAACTGTCAGCTCAGTTACCTATTTTAAAAACAAAAACATGTTAGTTACTGTAAATGGAAAACTTTTTTTTACGGCAAAATCCTGCCAACTGAGCTGCCAGTTTTTTACCGTGAAAACTAGAATTTACGGTGTATTACTGTAAATGGCAACTCAGTACCATAGTTTTTTTTTACAGTAAAAAAAACCTGCCAGCTCAGTCGCCAGAATTTTGAATTGTTTTTTTTTGTTATTGCAAATAGAAAACTGCTTTTTTTTTTACTGAAAAATTCTGCCTACTGAGCCGACAGGTTAGTTTTTTTTTACTGTAAAAACTGTAGTTTTTACGGTGCCAGTGTGTAGGGTTTTTTTACAGTAAAAAACTGTCGCAGAATTTTTTCTGTACGTTTTTTTCTATTTACAGTAAAATGCTGTAAAAAACACATTAAATGTTTTTTTTACTGTAAAAAACGGCAAAACAGTACAGCAGTTTTTAGTTTTTTTACAGTAAAAACTGTCAGCTCAGTTGCCAGAATTTTGAATGTTTTTTTATTATTCTAAATTGAAAAGTGCTTTTTTATGGTAAAATTCTGCCAACTGAGATGACAGGATTTTTTTTTTTTTTTACTGTAAAACATCTGTAGATTTTATGGTGTATTACTGTAAATGCCAAAACGGTACAGCAGTTTATTTTGTTGTGCAGTAAAAAACTGGCAGCTCAATTGCTAATTTTTATTTATTTTTGTCACTGTAAATAGAAAAAATGCTTCTAACTGAGCTGCCAGTTTCTTACCGTAAAAATACCCCTGGATTTTACAGTGTATTACTGTAAATGGCAAAACGGTACCAGGTTTTTTTTACTGTGAAAAACTGTCAGCTCAGTTGGCAGAATTTTTAAAATTATTTTTTGTGTTACTGTAAAAAAAACCTGCTTTTTTACGGTAACAACGTATTACTGTAAATGGCAAAACGGTACCAGTTTATTTTTATTGCAGTAAAAACTGGCAGCTCATTTGCTAAAAAAAAAGTTTTTTGGGTTACTGTAAATAGAACATTTATTTTTTTACTGAAGAATTCTCCCAACTCAGCTGTCAGTTGTTTTTTTTAACTGTAAAAACTGTAGATTTTACGGTGTATTACTGTAAATGGCAAAATGGTCCTGCAGTATTTTTACAGTAAAAAACTGGCAGCTCAAATGTCAGAATTTTACCAGTACTGTTTTTTCTATTTACAGTAAAATGTTGTGAAAAACACTTTAAATGTTTTTTTTACTGTAAAAAAAAAAGGTTTTCCAGTGTCTTACTGTAAATGGCAAAACGGTACAACAGTTTTTTGTGTTTTTTACAGTAAAAACTGTCAGCTCAGTTGCCAGAATTTTGAAGGTTTATTTGTTACTCTAAATTGAAAAGTGCTTTTTTATGGTAAAATTCTGACAACTGAGATGACAGTATTTTACTGTAAAACAACTGTAGATCTTATGGTGTATTACTGTAAATACCAAAACGGTACCTCTGTTTATTTTGTTGTGCAGTAAAAAACTGGCAGCTCAATGGCTACTGTAAATGTTACTGTAAATAGAAAAAATGCTTCCAACTGAGCTGCCAGTTTTTTACCGTAAAAATACACCTAGATTTTACAGTATATTAATGTAAATGGCAAAACGGTACCAAGTTGTTGTTTTTCACTGTGAAAAGACGGTCAGCTCAGTTGGCAGAAATTGAATTAATTTTTTGTGTTACTGTAAATAAAAAACGTTGTTTTTTTTACAGTAACAACTTAGATTTTATGGTGTATTACTGTAAATGGCAAAACGGTACAATTGTATTTTTATTGCAGTAAAAACTGGCAGCTCATTTCCTAAAAAAAGATAAATAATAATTTTTTATTGGTTACTGTAAATAGAAAATTATTTTTTTTTACTGAAGAATGCTCCCAACTCAGCTGTCAGTTGTTTTTTTTTACTGTAAAAACTGTAGATTTTACGGTGTATTACTGTAAATGGCAAAAAGGTACCAGTTTCTTTTTATTGCAGTAAAAACTGGCAGCTCATTTGCTAAAAACAAAAGGGTATTTTTGGTTACTGTAAATATAAAATTTATTTTTTTTACTGAAGAATGCTCCCAACTCAGCTGTCAGGTTGTTTTTTTTTACTGTAAAAACTGTAGATTTTACGGTATATTACTGTAAATGGCAAAATGGTACCGCAGTATTTTTGCAGTAAAAAAACGGCAGCTCAAATGTCAGAATTTTATCGGTACGGATTTTTTCATTTACAGTAAAATGCATTAAAAACCACATTAAATGTCACAACTTTACCGTAAAATATATTGGATAACTTACTTTGTCAAGCAGATGAAGTATTTTTCTATTTTAACAGGAAAACCTTTAATTTGTATGATAATGTTTAGATATTTAAATTTAAAAAAATTAAACAATTGCTTATAGGTTTTTTTTTCTGTCAAAGTAGAAAGAAGGAATACATTCAGTAAGAAATAATCAAATATTTGTTTGACAAATTATTTGGGGCTTTCTAGGGCCTTGAGTTTGACCCATGTGGCTTATTATTAGTAGTATTAGTATTAGTATTATTAATAGTAGTATTTTTATTATTATGTATATTATTATTAGTATTAGTATTATTAGTAGTAGTATTTTTATTATGTACATTATTATTATTATTAGTAGTAGTATTAGTAGTAGTATTTTTATTATGTATATTATTATTAGTAGCATTTTTATTATTATTAGTATTATTATTATTATTACTAGACATAGTAGTATTATTATCATGATTATTATTAGTAGTATAAGTGTTATTATCTGCTAATCATAACTAGGTGAAAGGTTATCTGCACACAGAAAAAAAGCAGCATAAAGAAAGAATTCATCTTTTTTTTTTTTTTTCTTGGAATACTTTTTTCACTTCCTGTAAAATCAGCTGACCCACTCACCCCTCATCGTTAGTCATCAGTCATCTGTCGCCAGCCTCAAAGAAAACATCGCCTGACTCACCCACAGCTGGAGGGGCATTCCTCAAAGTCCTGATGCATTAAGTCTCTTCATCTTGTAGCTTATTATACTAACATTCAGGCTAACATTCAGGCTAACATTCATGCTAACTTCCATGCTAACATTCATGTTAACATTCATGCTAACATTCATGCTAACATTCATGCAAACATTCATGCTAACATGTTAACAATCATGCAAACATTCATGCTAACATTCATGCTAACTTTCATGCTAACATTCATGTTAACATTCAGGCTAACATTCATGCTAACATTCATGTTAACCTTCATGCAAACATTCATGCTAACATTCATGTTAACATTCATGCTAACATTCTTGTTAACATTCATGCAAACATTCATGCTAACATTTATGCTAACTTTCATGCTAACATTCATGTTAACATTTATGTTAACATTCATGCTAACATGTTAACATTCATGCAAACATTTATGCTAACATTCATGTTAACATTCATGCAAACATTTATGTTAACATTTATGTTAACATTCATGCTAACATGTTAACATTCATGCAAACAATTACGCTAACATTTATGTTAACATTCATGCTAACATTCATGTTAACCTTCATGCAAACATTCATGCTAACATTCATGTTAACATTCATGCTAACATTCATGCTAACATTCTTGTTAACATTCATGCAAACATTCATGCTAACATTTATGCTAACTTTCATGCTAACATTCATGTTAACATTTATGTAACATTCATGCTAACATGTTAACATTCATGCAAACATTTATGCTAACATTCATGTTAACATTCATGCAAACATTTATGTTAACATTCATGCTAACATTCATGCTAACTTTCATGCTAACATTCATGTTAAAGGCCCACTGAAATGATTTTTTTTTTATTTAAACGGGAATAGCAGATCCATTCTATGTGTCATACTTGATCATTTCGCGATATTGCCATATTTTTGCTGAAAGGATTTAGTAGAGAAAATCGACGATAAAGTTCGCAACTTTTGCTCGCTGATAAAAAAAAGCCTTGCCTGTACCGGAAGTAGCGTGACGTCACAGGAGCTAGGATTCCTCACAATTCCCCATTGTTTACAATGTAGCGAGAGAGATTCGGACCGAGAAAGTGATGATTACCCCATTAATTTGAGCGAGGATGAAAGATTCGTAGATGAGGAACGTTACAGTGAAGGACTTGAGAGGCAGTGATGGACGTATCTTTTTTCGCTCTGACCGTAACTTAGGTACAAGCTGGCACATTGGATTCCACACTCTCCTTTTTCTATTGTGGATCACAGATTTGTATTTTAAACCACCTCGGATACTATATCCTCTTGAAAATGAGAGTCGAGAACGCGAAATGGACATTCAGTGCCTTTTATCTCCACGACAATACATCGGCGAAATGCTTTAGCTACGAGCTAACGTGATAGCATCGTGCTTTAACTGCATATAGAAACAAAAAAAATAAACCCCTGACTGGAAGGATAGATAGAAAATCAACAATACTATTAAACCGTGGACATGTAAATACACGGTTAATGCTTTCCAGGCTGGCGAAGGTTAACAATGCTGTGCTAACAACGCCATTGAAGCTAACTTAGCAACCGGACCGCACAGAGCTATGCTAAAAACATTAGCTCTCCACCTACGCCAGCCAGCCCTCATTTGCTCATCAACACCCGTGCTCACCTGCGTTCCAGCGATCGGCAGAAGGACGAAGGACTTCACCCGATGCGTTTGGCGGCCCGGAGACGTAGGAAGTCAAGGTGAGGTCGGCGGCTAGCGCGGCAACAAAGTCCTCCTGGTTGTGTTGCTGTAGTCCGCTGCTAATACACCGATCCCACCTACAACTGTCTTCTTTGCAGCCTTCATTGTTCATTAAACAAATTGCAAAATATGTCCAGAATACTGTGGAATTATGAAATGAAAACAGAGCTTTTTGTATAGGATTCTACGGGGTACCATAACTTCCGTTATACTGACTTCGTCACGCGCATACGTCATCATACCGCGACGTTTCAGCCGGATATTTCCCGGGAAATTTTAAATGTCACTTTATAAGTTAACCCGGCCGTATTGGCATGTGTTGCAATGTTAAGATTTCATCATTGATATATAAACTATCAGACTGCGTGGTCTGTAGTAGTGGGTTTCAGTAGGCCTTTAACATTCATGTTAACATTCATGCTAACATGTTAACATTCATGCAAACATTTATGCTAACATTCATGCAAACATTTGTTAACATTCATGCTAACATTCATGTTAACCTTCATGCAAACATCCATGCTAACATTCATGCTAACTTTCATGCTAACATTCATGCTAACATTCATGCAAACATTCATGCTAACATTTATGCTAACTTTCATGCTAACATTCATGTTAACATTTATGTTAACATTCATGCTAACATGTTAACATTCATGCAAACATTTATGCTAACATTCATGTTAACATTCATGCAAACATTTATGTTAACATTCATGCTAACTTTCATGTTAACATTCATGTAGGCTGACCATATTCTGAAATCCCCAAAAGAGGACACATATATGCGGGCAGCACGCCAAGGCCGGGACTAGGTGAAAATTTGCCAATGATACACGAATTTGCTTTGTAAATATTATGTTTTTTTAAATAAAGCATTTTTTCTCGTCTGTTGACAGCAGTGTTAGCGCTAGGAATTTTCAAAATGGGGTCCCAGGGACCCCATCAAGTCATAAAAATGGGGTCCCACAGTAAATTTTTGGGGTCAGACGGGTCAGCAGCGTAGAGATCTCCCCATCCGATGAACAGGCTAGCGGTCCACCCTGGAGCAGAGTAGAAAAGAAAAGAAAAGAAACGGCAGATCAACTGGTCTAAAAAGGGAGTCTATTTAAAGGCTAGAGTATACAAATGAGTTTTAAGATGAGACTTAAATGCTTCTACTGAGGTAGCATCTCTAACTTTTACCGGGAGGGCATTCCATAGTATTGGAGCCCTAATAGAAAACGCTCTATAGCCCGCAGACTTTTTTTGGGCTCTGGGAATCACTAATAAGCCGGAGTTCTTTGAACGCAGATTTCTTGCCGGGACATATGGTACAATACAATCGGCAAGATAGGCAGGAGCTTGACCGTGTAGTATTTTATACGTAAGTAGTAAAACCTTAAAGTCGCATCTTAGGTGCACAGGAAGCCAGTGCAAGTGAGCCAGTATAGGCGTAATATGATCAAACTTTCTTGTTTTTGTCAAAAGTCTAGCAGCCGCATTTTGTACCATCTGTAATCTTTTAATGCTAGACATAGGGAGGCCCGAAAATAAAACGTTACAGTAATCGAGACGAGATGTAACGAACGCATGGATAATGATCTCAGCATCGCTTGTGGACAAAATGGGACGAATTTTAGCGATATTACGGAGATGAAAGAAGGCCGTTTTAGTAACACTCTTAATGTGTGACTCAAACGAGAGAGTTGGGTCGAAGATAATACCCAGATTCTTTACCGAGTCTCCTTGTTTAATTGTTTGGTTGTCAAATGTTAAGGTGGTATTATTAAATAGATGTCGGTGTTGAGCAGGACCGATAATCAGCATTTCCGTTTTCTTAGCGTTGAGTTGCAAAAAGTTAGCGGACATCCATTGTTTAATTTCATTAAGACACGCCTCCAGCTGACTACAATCCGGCGTGTTGGTCAGCTTTAGGGGCATGTAGAGTTGGGTGTCATCAGCATAACAGTGAAAGCTAACACCGTATTTGCGTATGATGTCACCTAGCGGCAGCATGTAAATACTAAAGAGTGCAGGGCCAAGAACCGAACCCTGGGGAACTCCGCACGTTACCTTAACATAGTCCGAGGTCACATTGTTATGGGAGACACACTGCATCCTGTCAGTAAGATAAGAGTTAAACCAAGACAAGGCTAAGTCTGACATCCCAATACGTGTTTTGATACGCTCTAATAAAATATTATGATCAACAGTATCGAAAGCGGCGCTAAGATCAAGAAGCAGCAACATAGATGAAGCATCAGAATCCATCGTTAGCAATAGATCATTAGTCATTTTTGCGAGGGCTGTCTCCGTAGAGTGATTTGCCCTGAAACCGGATTGAAAAGATTCACAGAGATTGTTAGACGCTAAGTGTTCATTTAGCTGCTGTGCTACAATTTTTTCGAGGATTTTCCAGATAAACGGAAGGTGGGACACCGGCCGGTAGTTTACCAGGAGATCAGGATCGAGGTTAGGTCTTTTGAGTGGAGGATGAATAACCGCTTTTTTGAATGCTAGGGGAACAGTGCCAGAGGAAAGTGATAAGTTTATAATATTTAACACTGATGGACCTAGTAATACAAAAAGCTCCTTGATAAGTTTCCCAGGAATTGGGTCAAGTAAACATTTTGACAATTCCTCCAATGTTATTTCATCAAAGAGAAAGAAACTATTTTGGAGGGCGGTATCCGTCGTATATACAGTCGTATTTGTGTTAATAGAACCCAGTTGTAGCTGAGATGCATTGTCTTTAATCTCTTTTCTAATGACTTCAATTTTCTTATTAAAGAGATTCATAAAGTCATCTGCTGAGTGGGTGGAGCTACTGGGAGGAGTCCCTTGTTGGGTTAGCGATGCTACTGTACTAAACAGAAATTTAGGATCATTTTTGTTGAGGTGGATGAGATTTGAGTAATATTTAGCTTTAGCTGAGGTAAGCATGCGTTTATAAGTTATTAAACTATCACACCATGCTTGATGGAAAACCTCAAGTTTAGTCGCACGCCATTTGCGTTCCAGCTTTCTACATGATAATTTCTGGGCTTTAGTTTCTTCTGTAAACCATGGGGTACGCCTTTTAGGGGCCCTTTTTAGCTTTAGCGGTGCTACAATATCAATGGTGTCGCGCAGGGCGTCATTAAAGTTGTTAGTGAGGTTATCAATGGAGCCCACATAATTTGGGAATGGTGCCATTACCGAAGGCAGTAGGTCAGTAAGAGTCGTCGTTGTGGCAGCATTAATGTTGCGGCTGCTATAGTAGTTATTATTATTATTATTAGTTTGTTGACAATGAGTCAGAACTTCGAATTTTATAAGGTAATGATCGGACATTACTTTAGTGTACGGGAGTATCGTAACTTTAGAGGTGGTGACACCCCTGACAAGCACTAGATCTATCGTATTACCGTTGCGATGCGTGGGTTCATTTATTGATTGTGTAAGACCACAGCTATCAATTATAGTCTGGAGCGCCACGCATGGAGGGTCCGATGGGGTATTCATATGGATATTAAAGTCCCCCATTATGATTATATTGTCGGCGTGCGTCACTAGATCAGCAACAAACTCTGAGAATTCACTGATGAAGTCCGAATAGGGCCCAGGGGGGGCAGTAGATAACAGCCAGGTGGAGAGGCAGCGGTGTGACAAACCTCAAAGTGAGCACCTTAAACGAGTTATATTTATTATTTAGGTTAGGTGTAAGATTATAGTTTTCATTGTATATTAGTGCGACACCCCCTCCCCTTTTAAGAGGTCGGGCAACATGTGTATTGGTATAGTTAGGAGGAGATGCCTCATTTAGCGCAAAAAAATCGTCTGGTTTGAGCCAGGTCTCGGCGAGACCAACGACGTCAAGTTTGTTGTCTCTAATGACTTCATTAACTAATAACGTTTTGGAAGATAATGATCTTATGTTTAAAAAGCCCATATTATAGGTAGTGGGCTGTTTTGAGGATTGTTTGTTGAAATTATCCGAAGTAGCAATATTAATAATGTTGCGTTTATTATGCGTATTGCACTTTAAATAGTTTCGACCATATCTAGGAATTGATACGACGGGGATATTCAGATTGTTTGCTTGATGTTGCGATAAACTGAACGCATCATAGTTAGCTACCTCAGTACAATGTATGTCTGCCTCTGACACGGTCACAAAAGAAAAAACATTATGTGAGTTGTGTTTTATTCTAAGAGAATTGCTATGTGTGCAGGGATTATCCAGCCTGACGCCGGCTAGTTCTAGTTTAAATGGCTTCTTACCCGGAGACTCCCCGCTTCTTTGGTTAGCTTTTCTCTTTGTTGTTAGCCCAGCTCGGCATCCCCGCTTCTGCTTCCGCTCGCACCGCCTATGTCGTCTCCATTGGCGGTCACCGCTAGCACTTGACTCCGCTGCTACAAAGGCCGCTCGATGTAGCCCACGAAGTATTCCCATGCTAGCGAGGAGGTCCACCGTACATGCATCTTTCAGTCTATAACGACCCGATCCATCCACATCCAGAAATGTCTGTCGGTCGTATGCTAATACATTATTTTTTTTGTTATTTTAGTTCTACACATTTTCACTCTGATTTTCTTAGTTTATAAATAAAATATTTTTTGTTGTAATTAACATTTAACTTTCGTGCTTAAAGGCCTACTGATATGATTTTTTTTAAAAATTTAAACGGGAATAGCAGATACATTCTATGTGTCATACTTGATCATTTTGCGATATTGCCATATTTTTGCTGAAAGTATTTAGTAGAGAAAATCGACGATAAAGTTCGCAACTTTTGCTCGCTGATAAAAAAAGCCTTGCCTGTACCGGAAGTAGCGTGACGTCACAGGAGCTAGTATTCCTCACAATTCCCCATTGTTTACAAAGGAGCGAGAGAGATTCGGACCGAGAAAGTGACGATTACCCCATTAATTTGAGCGAGGATGAAAGATTCGTAGAAGAGGAACGTTACAGTGAAGGACTTGAGAGGCAGTGATGGACGTATCTTTTTTCGCTCTGACCGTAACTTAGGTACAAGCTGGCTCTTTGGATTCCACACTCTCTCCTTTTTCTATTGTAGATCACAGATTTGTATTTTAAACCACCTCAGATACTATATCCTCTTGGAAATGAGAGTCGAGCACGCGAAATGGACATTTAAAGTGACTTTTATCTCCAAGACAATACATCGGTGACACACTTAGCTACTGAGCTAACGTGCTAGCATCGTTCTCAAATGAAGATAGAAACAAAATAAATAAACCCCTGACTGGAAGGATAGACAGAAGAGCAAAAATACTATTAAACCATGTACATGTAACTACACGGTTAAAAATTCTCAGCCTGGTAAGGCTTAACAATGCTGTTGCTAACGACACTAAGGCTAATTTAGCAAATTAGCAACCGGAACTCACAGAACTCTGTACTCTCTCCTTTTTCTATTGTGTATCACGGATTTGTATTTTAAACCACCTCGGATACTATATCCTCTTGGAAATGAGAGTCGAGCACGCGAAATGGACATTTAAAGTGACTTATCTCCAAGACAATACATCAGTGACACACTTAGCTACTGAGCTAACGTGCTAGCATCGTTCTCAAATGAAGATAGAAACAAAATAAATAAACCCCTGACTGGAAGGATAGACAGAAGAGCAAAAATACTATTAAACCATGTACATGTAACTACACGGTTAAAAATTCTCAGCCTTGTAAGGCTTAACAATGCTGTTGCTAACGACACTAAGGCTAATTTAGCAACTTAGCAGCCGGAACTCACAGAACTATGATAAAACATTAGCGCTCCACCTACGCCAGCCAGCCCTCATCTTCCCATCAACAGCCGTGCTCACCTGCGTTCCAGCGATCAACGGCACGACGAAGGACTTCATCCGTGGTTTTGGCGGCAAGCATCGGCTAGGTGTCTTCTATCAGGGTAAGTAGTCCTTGTTGTGTTGCTGTAAGTATTGTACTTAGCCGCTAATACACCGATCGATCCCACCTACAACGTTCTTCTTTGTAGTCTCCATTGTTCATTAAACAAATTGCAAAAGATTCACCAACACAGATGTCCAGAATACTGTGGAATTTTGTCGAAGAAAACAGAGCTTTGTGTATTGTGTCCAATAGGGCCCAAACACTTCCGTGCATTTTATGACGTCACGCGCATAAATCATATCCAAAGGAGATTTTCAACCGGAAGTGTGGCGGGAATTTTAAAATTGCACTTTATAAGTTAACCCGGCCGTATTGGCATGTGTTTCAATGTTAAGATTTCATCATTGATATATAAACTATCAGACTGTGTGGTCGGTAGTAGTGGCTTTCAGTAGGCCTTTAAGAAAGTAATAGGAGGCATTTCCTTGCTTTTCCACCAGAGGCCGCCATCCATCCGCCATTAGGTTGCCTTCTAAAGTCCTCAGATGTCAAACAAAGCCTCTCCAATAAACAGCAGTGTTCCCATTATTTCTTTTCAAGCCCTCCAACTCCTCCAGAGCCAATTAAACAAAGACAGGAAGCACTTGTTGTGCTGATTGCACGTTTTTTTTTTTTTTGAAATAAAAACCAATTAATGCCTGCTCGCCAAGCTGTGCAGCGAGCGAGATAGAATAAAATCGACCTTTATGTTGGTCCAGCGGGAGAAAGAGCTGTAATTAAAACATTGCTGTTGGTTTTGGGACTCTCCTCTCAGTGTGTTAACGTTATCTAATGAGTTTTTCTTTATTAGCTATTTATTGGGTTTATGTTGTATTTACTGTTTATTCACCATACAGCACCATGTGCTATTAATACACATTTTTTGGGGGGTCATTACATTATCTTATTAGAGTATATTGACAAAATAATGAAATGTTTTCAAAGGAATTATCACAAGCTTTAATTTGAGGTATGACTCGATAAGGCAGGGGTGTCCAAACTTTTTCCACTGAGGGCCGCACACTGAAAAATCAAAGCAAGCGGGGGCCATTTTGATATTTTTTATTTTAAAAACCAATACAATAGATGTATAAAAAAGATACATTTAGGCCTCCATTCAGACTTGATCCCGGGGACCCCAAAAGGTTTTGGTCAAAAAAAAAAATTACAAATGTGTCATTATTTAGTATTATTATTATTATTATTATTCAAGGTTTAAATCTCTAGATCAACATTTATTTGTCAATAAAACGCTTTCAAAGATTTAAGTTGTATGCCATTTTTGTCAAGGAAAACCGTGTTTTTTTATGGAAAAAAACACAAAATATGCAACATTTTCCCCCAATAAAATTTTAAAGTGGAATATTTGAGATTATATAATAATTGGAATCTTAGAAAGGTCAATAACTCATAACAACGTTTACTTTAATTCATTATTTTTTTGAGCAATGACACTTAAAAAAAAAAAAAAAGTCCCACTAAAATTATTGGGGATCCAAAAGGGTCCTGCTCAGTAAAGTTTAAAAAAATAAATCCAACATTTTTTTAAACTCTTACCACAATAGTCTCAAGATCAACTTCAGATCCATCCGTCAATTATACGTTTTATTGTTGTTTATGTTTTTTGTTTGTTCGTTTTAGGCCCTTCTTTAAAAAAACCTTGTTTTTTAAATGGCAAACCAAAAAATATGCAACATTTTCCCCCCAAAAATATCTCAAAGTGGAATATTTAATGTGAAGTAAATGGAGCCTTGAATAGGTCAATAATTCATAATGACATTGATTTTGATTCATTATTATTTTATAAAGAAAGAAAAAGCCTGCATGGCAGCTTTGTGTTATTAGAGCAAACATTGCAACATTTTCTTGTTACATTTCCCCTGTTTGCTCTTTTATACCACTTTTTATGTTTTTTATATTTTTTTCATCGTATTTTTAGAATGTGCCGTGGGGCCGTTAAAAAATTACCTGCGGGCCGCAAATGGCCCCCGGGCCGCACTTTGGACGCCCCTGTGATAAGGTATATATATGTATATGTGCATATATACGTATACACATAAGAGAGATAGAAGGAGACACCTTTAGTCAAAAAAAGATTTACCACCTTAAGGTCAAAAGGTCAGAGGGGGGTGGGGTGAAGGGGAGGTCAGAAGGAGGCGGGGCTAAGGGGGAGACACTTTATGTCAAAATGTGATTGGTGGCCCTGTAAGAGGAGGGGTGGGGTGAAGGGGAGGTACGAGCATTAAGAGAAAATGGAAAAGATGGAGAAAGCTGTTGTTTCAGCAGGCATGATTAGCGAAACGCCAGTTTCAATTTATAAAAATGATAAAACTTACCACGACGCTCCTCTGAAAAGTAGGATTTTTCTGAATCGCACTCAAATTCCTCCAACCGAGTCTTTGCGGGAGAAGTGGATAGACGTCTTGTCTCGAAGCACCCGGAATTGGAAATGCGTACTGACGACGAAAAGAAGGTTGTCCTTTGAGACCACACCCCCGACGGAGTACGAAAGGACCTCCCCTGCCAATACATCAACCAATAGTATTTGAGAACAATCTTTTTGATAGTCTGATTGGTCGAAACTTTTTATAGGACTCCACCCCCTTTTGAAAACAATACGCCCCTCATTTTTGACTAATCCATTGGAAAAGTGGTCAAAAGTCATGAAAATGTTCAAAAATCACACCCGATACCATTACCATAAGTCTCGCCGATGGCCTCGTGAGTCTAGGGATGCCCAATATGTTTAGAAAAATCTAAAAACATCAAAAAATCAGGGGGGCCGGATTTTGGACGTCGGCGTACCGCGTTTGGCCTAGGGCCGTAGTTTGGAGACCGATGGTAAAAATTTACCGTTGACGGTTAGTTTTTTTCTTTGGATTAAATAGAGAGTAAATCTAGCCGAAAATATGCATTATAAACAAAGAGAGAGAGTTTGGAGGGGCAAGAACACTTTCGCAGCAGCACACATTAACGTAGGGGTTGAGAAGGCATGCACAGCAAAAGTCATGAAAATGTTTAAAAAATACACGCGTAAGAAACAGCACAATTACGGTATGAATAAATATTTTTAAGCAAAGTTACCATCTTTATTGTTAGTGTAGTGGATTGTCCGAAGCTTAAGCAGGCAACAAAAGTAGTTTAGTACAACAAATGTATTTACCCATTATCAGAAGTGCAGGTTGAATTGAGTTGGCCGTGCAGACAAACCACAAGTTACTCCGGGGCAAACAAGACACACACAAGCCAAAATCACCCCCGAGTTCCGGTCTTCTGCCATTTTTTATATGTCTGTTGTGCGTCATCGTTCCTTATCGAGTGCGTCAATGTCTTGTTTTGCTTTTCCTATCTGTTCCATAACAACTCGAATCCTTTAGACAGTCAACACATTCTGTAGACAGGTTGGCACGACTTAATATTCACTTTTGTCCCACAACTGGTCCATTCAATGGCACAAAAATACAAGAGTATTGAAAATGAGCGGACATTCTTAAAAGACAAGAATTATAGGTCAAAAGGTCAGAAATTCTACTACATTAGTTTTGTTTTTTTGTTTTTGGTGGGATGAAATCACACACACACACACACACACACACACACACACACACACACACACACACACACACACACACACACACACACACACACACACAAGTAGAGAGACATATTTATTGTTGGAATGTTATTTGCTGACTAAAACCAGATGTTATTTTCTTTAGACACCAAAATGTCAGAACAACATCTTAAACTTTAACATATTAGTACAATTTTTAACTTTTTATTTTATTTTTTTCACTTAATCCATTTCATAATGTAATTTTACATACTGATATGCTAAAAGTTTTAAGTGTTGTATGTGCATACAAAAGGTTTTAAGTTACTTTTTTTTTTTAGAAGTTTTATTTTTCTCTTTAGTTGAGAAGAATTGTTGTACGTTTTTGGGTAGCAAATTGTAGTTTGCTTTGTGCATACTTTGGGGAATATTAATATTTTTTTGATTTAGTAAATAATGAGTTTGAGTCTTTTTAAATTTGACATTATATATCATTTTAACTGATTTTTTTTTTGTAACATGGTTAGCAAATGTAGCGTATGGATTTTTTTTTTTAGCAAATACTGTAGACGCTAACACGTGCTCATGTGTTTAAAGAAAAACAAGTCAAATACATAAGTTGGCATGAGGTGTCAAAAAAAAAGGCTTTTACCTTGTTTGTGCTTGTTTGCTGCTCTTAAATATGCAGAATGATTGCATTATGAAATGCAAGATGGCTTTTTGGTGCAAACTTTTTTACAATGATGTCTGTCTTCTTTAGTTTTAAATGATCTTTAAACTCTGATCTTTTTGAGCCTTTTGATGAACATATTAGTACAATTTTTAACTTTTTATTTAACTTTTTTTTACTTAATCCATTTCATAATGTAATTTTGCATACAGATATGCTAAAAGTTTTAAGTGTTGTATGTGCATACAAAAGGTTTTAAGTTACATTTTTTTTAGAAGTTTTATTTTTCTCTTTAGTTGAGAAGAATTGTTGTACGTTTTTGGGTAGCAAATTGTACTAGTTTGCTTTGTACATTATTTTAGCTGTTTGTAATGTTACCAAATTACTGATTTTTAATATTTTTTTACTTAATAAAGGGTTTGTATTGTGGTCAAAAGTTTCCAAAATGTTTTAAAATTACACCCGGTATTTAGTCCCACAAGACCCACCGCAGGCCTCGCGAACCCCAACAAAGTCGCATGAGGAGCGGGGGGAGAAAAGTTGGAAAAGTGGTCAAAAGTCCCCAAAATGTGTAAAAATGACACCCGGGTACCACTCCAACAAGTCCCGCCGCAGGCATCGTGAGTCCTGGGGTGCTGACATGTCCAAAACGCCCTAGTAAAGTTGCAGGACGATTGAAATATATTTTTGTATAATAACTCAGACGGCAACACTAGCGAGCAGTAGATATTTAAACTGGAAAAAAAACTACGTCCGTTTGATCTTACAAAGTTGGAAAATGACTCTCGGGGTGTTGTTTAATATTATGCGTATTCATTATTTTGTTTTATAGAGGGAATATGGGAAGATTTTAAAGCGAGTGCATTTTTACAAACACAGTTTGAGGAGTCAGATTTTCATTTTTACAAGAAAAAACATACAATATACAATATATATATATATATATATATATATACATTTACTTACAGATTTGTATGCCTCTGGCATGTTGGTTGGTCTTGAAGGAGCGTTGGTCTTTAAAGGACTCCAGCCAAAGTGTTTTGACATTGGAGGGTCGCTCGCAGTGGAAGAAGAGGAGACCTTATTTTTTTTTTTTACTAAAGACCCCGACATCGAAGGCTTGCTCGCGGGTAACATCATCGAAAAAGACGTCGAAGGTCTTACACGCGGCTGCTGTAAGTTTTTTTTTGTTTTCTGTATGTTTTTTCTTCAAGTGGCGGGAGGAGATGTTTACACTAGCTCGGCCTTTGTTGAAATGAATTCCGCGCGCTTAGAAGTAGGCGGGGTCTGATTTAGGAGGTGGGGGTTTGTTTTCGGGTGCGAGTGTGAAAGTGGCGAGTAATTTGCATATGTTATATTATTGTTTTATTTTTTATATTTAACATATTGTGTTGAAGTTTGGGGAAATGTTTATAAAACAAACATGGACCCATTAATTAAACTTTAAAAAAGGGGTCATTAGAATAATACACAAAGTGTGCTACTATGAACATACCAATCCGTTATTTATAAGTTTTAGTGTGTTAAAAATGTTTAAATATTGTGTTTTTAAAATTAATGGAAATTATGTTTTGTGTAAAGAACATTAGCCTTTCAGCTTGTATTTTTAGGTTATTTAAATTAAGAGGAGAAAACTACAATTTACGGGGAATATTGATTTTGAAATAGGTAAAGCAAGAACGAATATAAAATATAGATGTATTTCAGTTTTAGGAGTTTAATGATGGAACAAGCTCGTTAATGAGCTGAAGACAGGTACTTTTTTTGTTAAGGTTTAAGAAAACATTGAAAGGTGAAATAATTGAAATTATAAAATATAGTATCGATTACTTTTAACCCGTTGATTTTTTTTTTTAACGTTGATGATCTAGATCAGGGGTCACCAACCTTTTTGAAACCAAGGGCTACTTCTTGGGTACTGATTAATGCGAAGGGCTACCAGTTAGATACACACTTAAATAAATTGCCAGAAGTAGCCAATTTGCTCAATTTACCTTTAACTCTGTTATTATTAATAATAAATGATATTTATTTTTGTGGAAACACTGATCATCTTAATGATTTCTCACAATAAATATATATAGAAACAGATAAATATCAATATGCAACACTTTATTTTTATATTTTCTCTAAGTGCACATTTTTCAAATTGAACATTTTCAAATGATCACTTCTAAGACAGTCTTGTGAAATCACAATATCCCATTTTAACTAGCTAGCCACTAACATTTTTTAACAAATCATGAATTACTTTGCACCATGTTTGTACAAATAATAACTCATGTAAAATACAAAAGTAAACTCTCAAATTTTTAAATCATGTCACACTTTGAACTGGACACCAAATCTGTTATCTGTTTCTTTGTCAGTTAGTGGGAAGCCTGGCATTGCATGCTGTTAACTAGTGTGTTGTACTCTGGGGTGTAACTTGACACTGCAACTCTGAGTGAGTCTTGCAGATGTGCATCAGTGAGGCATGTTCTGTGTTTGTTCTTGATGAAGTTCATGTCAGAAAAGGCTGATTCACAAAGATAAGATTTTTCCTCATTGTTTGCGGAATCTTCTTAATCATTTGGACATATTTTCACAGCAATCTGGCCTTAAGCTTAATTATGATAAATGTAAAATGTTAAGGATCGGAAATCTAAAGGGAACGTCCTTTCGAATGGAATGCAAAGTGCCTGTTTTGTGGACAGATGGACCAGTTAACATACTTGGTGTTGTTGTCCCAGAAAATCTAGAAGATCTAGGCTCAGTAAATTATGATAATCGACTAAGAAAGCTGGACAAAATTATGCAATTATGGAAAGAGAAATCCCTAACCTTGTATGGTAAAATGTCTATTGCCAACGCGTTAATTATTCCTCAATTTATTTATTTGTTTTTGTCATTACCAGCTCCATCACAAAACTTTTTTAAGATTTATGAGCGGAGGGTCTTCGATTTTGTCTGGAACGGCAAACCAGAAAAGATTAAAAGAAAGGTTTTGTACAAAGAGTATGAATATGGGGGCCGGAACTTCTCAACCTTGAAGCTATGTGTCTGTCTTTAAAAGCATCAATTGTTCCAAAGATGTATTTAAACATTGAGTGGTACACAAATGTCCTGTTGGACAAAAAACATGTACTGTATCAAAAGAAATTGTATCCTTTTTTACAAGTGATCCCCTCCCAGAGAGTCTGCTGGGAAACATGGCGGGGTTCATAAAGGAAACAATCCACTCATAGTGGTGTTTTCAATTTGATGTGCCAGAAAAAAGAGACGATATTTTGCAGCAGTTAATATGGATGAACTCTAATATTGTAATAGATGGAAAGCCTTACTTTTGGAAAAATGTGTTTGAAAGAGGAATCATTTTTGTCAATGATATTATCAATGAGAATGGTAAAATTATGAAGTATGATGAATTTAGAACTATGTATGGTGATGCTTGCTCAAGCTTTTCAATTTATCAACTAACTGGAGTAATTGGGAAAAGATGGAAACAAATAATTAATTATGGAACTACTAAATTATTAGTTTGTAAACCTCTAATAAGAAATTATAGTTGGCAAAAAGGAACTAAAATAAATAGAAAAATATATAATTTTTATTTAATAAAGAAATCTTTGAAGGCTGCCTCATACAACACAAATGGAAAATGGGAGGACTTTTTTGACTGCCCGTTGCCATGGGATGCCATATTCAAACTAATCTATAAAACCACTATCGATGTGCAAAATCGTTATTTTCAAATTAAAATTATTTATAACTTCTTACCCACAGGGAAAATGTTAAAATTATGGAATATGACAGAGTCAGATGATTGCCGATTTTGTTGTCAGGAGCCTGAATCCACCCTGCATTTGTTTTGGTATTGTCATATTGTGTCTTTGTTTTGGGTGGAAGTTGAAAAAATGTGTTTAAGGATTGGTTTGTTTATGAAGCTTAATGTGGTTTCTGTTGTTTTAGGAGAGTTCATTGACAATCATGATTTAGTCAATTTAATTATAGTACTCGGTAAAATGTTTATTTTTAAGGCCAAAAACAGATATTCACTTAGTATTACTTTCTTTAAAACATTTTTTCAGTATTTTCTAACTTTAGAAAGTTACATGGTTGAAAACGATAATGATCCCAAAAAACATTAAAAAAAAGATGAGAAGTCCTCAAAGGCTTATTTTGAAAGTATAATTATGTTTACAGATTATATGATATCTGTTGTTGTGTTCCCTAATTTGAGTGACCTGGACATAATTTGGACTGTACATAAATGCTTATTTTGAAAATGTAATTTTGTTTATAAATTATATGCAAGCTGTTGTGTTCCCTAATTTTTTTCTGTGTACATGAATGAAGGTGTGTGTTGCTGAGTCCGACTTGGACATTATCTGGACTGGGCCTGGTTTAAAAAACCCTTTAAACAAATCTAATTTCATTGACAACCTGGTCTGTTGAAGATAAGGCCCTTTTTTTAAAATAAAATAAAATAAGATAAATAAATAAAAAACATTTTCTTGGATAAAAAAGAAAGTAAAACAATATAAAAATAATTACATAAAAAATAGTAATTAATGAAAATGTTAGTGGACCAGCAGCCTATACAATCATGTGTGCTTCAGGGACTGTGTCCCTTGCAGATGTGTTGTCTATGTTGTGGGAACCAGAATATTGGTAGCAGAAAGAAATAACCCCTTTTGTGTGAGTGGGTGTGGATGAGTGTGCATGTGAATGCGGGGCGGGGGGGGGGTGTTTGGGTTGATGCACTGATTGAAAGTGTATCTTGTGTTTTTTCTATGTAGATTTAATTTTAAAAAAAAATAAAAAAAATTTTTTTTTTTTTTTTTTTTTTTTTTAGAACAGGACCGCGGGCGACTCATCTGGTCCTTACGGGCGACCTGGTGCCCGCAGGCACCGCGTTGGTGACCCCTGATCTAGATAATCTTATTTTTAATGAATGTCAAAAAACACACGCACACACCCACACACACCCACGCACACACACACACACACACACACACACACACACACACACACACACACACACACACACACACACACACACACACACACACACAGACACAAGGTAGAGAGACAGATTTATTGTTGGAATGTTATTTGCTGACAAAAACCAGATGTTATTTTCTTTAGACACCAAAATGTCAGAACAACATCTTAAACTGGATCATATTAGTACAATTTTTAACTTTTTATTTTATTTTTGTCACTTAATCCATTTCATAATGTAATTTTACATACTGATATGCTAAAAGTTTTAAGTGTTGTATGTGCATACAAAAGGTTTTAAGTTACATTTTTTTTTAGAAGTTTTATTTTTCTCTTTAGTTGAGAAGAATTGTAGTTAGTTTTAATTTTCCGAGGACGTGGTTAAATCGTTTCATCCTGTACAGCTCTACGGAGTCGATCTACCCGCTCCGAAACTACCAGGATGAAACGATTTAACCACGTCCTCGGCTGTCTTTCTCTTCAAAACCCTTGCGTAGGCCTTCTTGGAAAATACATCGATGACCGTTATTAAATAATTAAAACCGTCGTTATATTTAGCCAAGGCTTGCATGTCACAGAGGTCGGCTTGAAATTGGTTTAAAGGTCTAGGTACAAAGACTCTGTTTCTTGGAAAATTGATGCGAACCGGTTGATGGAGTGTATAGGCATCTTGCCCCATTAAATATTCTTGAACGTTTTCTCTTTTGACACGTTACCCCGTTTCATCCTGTACAGCTCTACGGAGTCGATCTACCCCTCCGAAACTACCAGGGTGTGCGGGTGTATAGTACGCTTTTTCCATAGCTTTGTTCATTGTGGAAAGACACAGAAAAATGACCTCGGTTTGCTTGGTACACATTTCTTTTATTCATTCATGAAAAACAATACAGTGTATCTAAAACATTTTGTTTTTATTTATGAAAAACAACACAGTGTATCTAAAACATTTTGTTTTTATTTATGAAAAAACAACACATTGTATCTAAAACAATGTTTCTATAAACTATAAACTATAATCAAGGTTTGATATAAAACAGGTATACCGTAGGTACATTTAATCGCATTATGTAGTTTTTGTAGTTCAAAGAAAACATTAACGGAGATGTGGTGGCGCAGACGATACATCGTCATATCAACAAACAGAGCATATAAAACAAACACATGACAAGGTGAAGGTTGAAAAGACTTTTCTTTAGACCATTCAGACAAAATAATTTCAAAAATGTCAAAGTCCAAAGCATGAGAAACAACGGCTTTCCTGATAGTTTCCCAAGTGGGCATAGAGCGGGCGTAGTCAAGAATGATTTGTAGTTTTTGAGGTTTGTCTCGTTTTAAAATAAATGCTTCTCTCACGTCCGTCAATGGGTATATTACAGAGTGGTTCTCGACAAAGTTGACAAGTTTTCCCCAATATTTACCCATCCTTTTTTTAATTCTTCCAACACTCTGTCACCATATCCAAATGTGCCAAAATGGTTTCATCATTTCCTACCACCTCGTTGTACATGTCATCTATAGCCCCTCAGATATTTGTCTCGGATTCCAGTTGAGACAGCAAAGAGTCTGCATAGGTTTCGTCGTTCGCATCCTCCGTCGTCTCGGGAGGGTTAAAAATCTCTCTCATGGTTGCTTCATCAGCCGTAATGCCGGATGGTTCATCAGCCGTGTTTACGGTTGGTTTAAATTTGTCCTGTGGTATAAAAGAGGTCTGTACGCGTCTGCTTGTCTTGTTTGGCATTTTCTTGTTTGAGAGATCCGTACGTTCAGAAAGGAACCGATGTGGCTTGGTCAAAAATTGCAAGATTGGCTTGTTTTTAAAGGGGACGAAAAAAAGAAACCGTTGTGGATTGGTCAAAAAATTGCGGGGCGTGTTGTGTTAAAGGGGGAGGAGTCAAAAAAAAGTTTCGACCGATCAGCCTATATCGTAGCTTATTCTACGGTATAAATGTGCAACTTTGCATTTGCTTTCCCCAAACATTTAATTTTTCCAAAATAAAATTTTTAAAAAGCTTGACCCATAAACATTTCAAACAGACACTGCATTAGTTTGAGCATTTTAAAAAAAAATAAAACCCAAATTAAAATGTAATTAATTATTTCAAACTTTTTTAACAGTGTTTAACAGTGTTTAATTTATAGGAACATATTTATTTGTATAAACACATTTAGTTTTTACCGTAGTTCAAGGAAAGTCTGTTTTTGTCAAACTAGAGGTATTTCTTTTCTTAATTTTTGTATTTAGCTTCGTTGTGTTCTCTCCTAAACCAAACGCTGTTGTATCGTCCTCTGTATTAAGATTAGATCTGTACTGTTTTTATTGCAGCAACAGTAAAAAAAAAAAAAAGAAAAGGCATCTCAAAGAGATAGGATAATACAAAGTGTAGTAAATGGTATAAAACACACACCTGCCTTTCCTCATTTCCTAACGTATTCATGGTAAATCCAAAAGGCTATGTATGCTTTGTTGTACTTCAGGGTTTTTATTATTCTGCTTATCGTCAATTGTTTTGTTTTCTGCTGACGACAACTCCTTTTTTCTTTTTATTCATCATCTCTTTGCCTATGTTAGCTCTCGTGTACTTACTACTTCTACTGGGTAGAACAGGCAGACTGTTGATTATATTGACCACTGTTACCACATAGCTGCAGTCTTGTATATTGTTCTAACATGATTACTAGGGTGCACACAAAAATAATTAAAAACTCGAGGGTTGTAACGTTTCGTCAAATTGATTCATTCGATTTAAAAAAAAAAAAAAGCATCCATTTGTATTTTGATGTTGTGATTATTTGTTTAATGAGTAAAATACACAAACATTGGAGTGCTTCTAGCTACTGCATGTCATAACTAAATGGTTTGTGTGTGCTGAAAGGGGGATAGTACTAGTGGGGTGTCGATAGAGAAAGATGACTCAAAAATAAATTAAAGCAAAGTGAAAAGACATCAAAAGGCTCAAAGAGATCAGAGTTTAAAGATCATTTAAAACTAAAAAAGACAGACATCATTGTAAAAAAGTTTGCACCAAAAAGCCATCTTGCATTTCATAATGCAATCATTCTGCATATTTAAGAGCAGCAAACAAGCAAAAACAAGGTAAAAGCCTTTTTTTTTTGACACCTCATGCCAACTTATGTATTTGACTTGTTTTTCTTTAAACACATGAGCACGTGTTAGCGTCTACAGTATTTGCTAAAAAATCCATACGCTACATTTGCTAACCATGTTACAAAAAAAAAATCAGTTAAAATGATATATAATGTCAAATTTAAAAAAACTCAAACCCATTATTTACTAAATCAAAAAAATATTAATATTCCCCAAAGTATGCACAAAGCAAACTACAATTCTTCTCAACTAAAGAGAAAAATAAAACTTCTAAAAAAAAATGTAACTTAAAACCTTTTGTATGCACATACAACACTTAAAACTTTTAGCATATCAGTATGTAAAATTACATTATGAAATGGATTAAGTGAAAAAAATAAAATAAAAAGTTAAAAATTGTACTAATATGATCCAGTTTAAGATGTTGTTCTGACATTTTGGTGTCTAAAGAAAATAACATCTGGTTTTTGTCAGCAAATAACATTCCAACAATAAATCTGTCTCTCTACCTTGTGTGTGTGTGTGTGTGTGTGTGTGTGTGTGTGTGTTTGTGTGTGTATGTGTGTGTGTGTGTGTGTGTGTGTGTGTGTGTGTGTGTGTGGGTGTGTGTGTGTGCGTGTGCGTGTGTTTTTTGACATTCATTAAAAATAAGATTATCTAGATCAGGGGTCACCAACGCGGTGCCCGCGGGCACCAGGTCGCCCGTAAGGACCAGATGAGTCGCCCGCGGGCCTGTTCTAAAAAAATAAATACAATTTTTTTATTTTTTATTTTATTTTCTTTTTTATTTATTTTAAAAAAAAAATTAAATCTACATAGAAAAAACACAAGATACACTTTCAATCAGTGCATCAACCCAAACAACCTCCCCCATGCACACTCATCCACACCCACTCACTCAAAAGGGGTTATTTCTTTCTGCTACCAATATTCTGGTTCCCACAACATAAACACATCTGCAAGGGACACAGTCCCTGAAGCACACATGATTGTATAGGCTGCTGGTCCACTAACATTTTCATTAATTACAATTTTTTATGTAATTATTTTTATATTGTTTTACTTTCTTTTTTATCCAAGAAAATGTTTTTTATTTATTTATCTTATTTTATTTTATTTTTAAAAAAAGGGCCTTATCTTCAACAGACCAGGGGCCGTACTTATCAAGCTTCTTAGAATTACTCCTAAGAAGTCTGCTAAGAGTTGACTTAAGAGTAAATAAATTCTTGGCTGAAAGCTGCACTTAAAAGTTAGTTATCAAGCGTCTTACTCACACTTTCAGCGAAGTGTAGGACTGAATCTTAAATGTCACACTCAGAGCTGAATTACGACATATGTGCCGTAAACGGAATTTTAGGTGACGTCATTTCTGTGTCTATAGAAATGACCAATCACGGAAGGGAATCCCTTGTCTAAGAATAAAGAAATATCTTGGAAATATTTAAGTGGACAATGGGAGTGTATATTTTGACAATAAACTACAAAATAATACAAAACAAACTAGTCCCCGCCGGCACTCACGCTACCGCTCCCTCTCTTCTATCGCCCACACACTCACTGACGTCACTCACCTCACGGCCACACACATACGCTACTGTCATAACATTTTCTTTCCAATTCATTAATTAGGCAACTAATTTGAAACTGGTGTGGGTGGCTCTATATATACGAGCCCACAACAGCCACATGCAGAAATCAACAAGGAATCGAAAAGTATTAAATCTGTGACAAAAATAATATCCGCTCTGTCTAAACGATACCGTTTGATCAGCTGCTCGTCATAAAAAAAAAAAAAAACATTGTTCCGTTCCCTGAACGTTCGCGCACGTCTCTCTCGCCTCAGTGCCATCCCCTGCTGGCAACTCCTAACCACTTAAGACATCTCTGAAGGTCTCTTAAATATCGTGGAGAGTAGGAGTGATTCTTGGACTTAAGAACGTTGATAAAAAGCTTTTATTCTTAAGTTTGAGAGTAGGACTAAATTTCGCAAATTCTCAGGACTTAAGTGTAAAATGGCACTCTAAGAAGCTTGATAAGTACGGCCCCAGGTTGTCAATGAAATTAGATTTGTTTAAAGGGTTTTTTAAACCAGGCCCAGTCCAGATAATGTCCAAGTCGGACTCAGCAACACACACCTTCATTCATGTACACAGAAAAAAATTAGGGAACACAACAGATTGCATATAATTTATAAACAAAATTACATTTTCAAAATAAGCATTTATGTACAGTCCAGATTATGTCCAGGTCACTCAAATTAGGGAACACAACAACAGATATCATATAATCTATAAACATAATTATACTTTCAAAATAAGCCTTTGAGGACTTCTCATCTTTTTTTTAATGTTTTTTGGCATCATTATCGTTTTCAACCATGTAACTTTCTAAAGTTAGAAAATACTGAATAAATGTTTTAAAGAAAGTAATACTAAGTGAATATCTGTTTTTGGCCTTAAAAATAAACCTTTTACCGAGTACTATAATTAAATTGACTAAATCATGATTGTCAATGAACTCTCCTAAAATAACAGAAACCACATCAAGCTTCATAAACAAACCAATCCTTAAACACATTTTTTCAACTTCCACCCAAAACAAAGACACAATATGACAATACCAAAACAAATGCAGGGTGGATTCAGGCTCCTGACAACAAAATCGGCAATCATCTGACTGTGTCATATTCCATAATTTTAACATTTTCCCTGTGGGTAAGAAGTTATAAATAATTTGAATTTGAAAATAACGATTTTGCACATCGATAGTGGTTTTATAGATTAGTTTGAATATGGCATCATATGGGAACGGGCAGTCAAAAAAGTCCTCCCATTTTCCATTTGTGTTGTATGAGGCAGCCTTCAAAGATTTCTTTATTAAATAAAAATTATATATTTTTCTATTTATTTTAGTTCCTTTTTGCCAACTATAATTTCTTATTAGAGGTTTACAAACTAATAATTTAGTAGTTCCATAATTAATTATTTGTTTCCATCTTTTCCCAATTACTCCAGTTAGTTGATAAAATGAAAAGCTTGAGCAAGCATCACCATACATAGCTCTAAATTCATCATACTTCATAATTTTACCATTCTCATTGATAATATCATTGACAAAAATGATTCCTCTTTCAAACACATTTTTCCAAAAGTAAAGCTTTCCATCTATTACAATATTAGAGTTCATCCATATTAACTGCTGCAAAATATCGTGTCTTTTTTCTGGCACATAAAATTGAAAACACCACTATGAGTGGATTGTTTCCTTTATGAACCCCGCCATGTTTCCCAGCAGACTCTCTGGGAGGGGATCACTTGTAAAAAAGGATACAATTTCTTTTGATACAGTACATGTTTTTTGTCCAACAGGACATTTGTGTACCACTCAATGTTTAAATACATCTTTGGAACAATTGATGCTTTTAAAGACAGACACATAGCTTCAAGGTTGAGAAGTTCCGGCCCCCATATTCATACTCTTTGTATAAAACCTTTATTTTAATCTTTTCTGGTTTGCCGTTCCAGACAAAATCGAAGACCCTCCGCTCATAAATCTTAAAAAAGTTTTGTGATGGAGCTGGTAATGACAAAAACAAATAAATAAATTGAGGAATAATTAACGCGTTGGCAATAGACATTTTACCATACAAGGTTAGGGATTTCTCTTTCCATAATTGCATAATTTTGTCCAGCTTTCTTAGTCGATTATCATAATTTACTGAGCCTAGATCTTCCAGATTTTCTGGGACAACAACACCAAGTATGTTAACTGGTCCATCGGTCCACAAAACAGGCACTTTGCATTCCATTGGAAAGGACGTTCCCTTTAGATTTCCGATCCTTAACATTTTACATTTATCATAATTAAGCTTAAGGCCAGATTGCTGTGAAAATATGTCCAAAAGATTAAGAAGGTTCCGCAAACAATGAGGAAAAATCTTATCTTTGTGAATCAGCCTTTTCTGACATGAACTTCATCAAGAACAAACACAGAACACGCCTCACTGATGCACATCTGCAAGACTCACTCAGAGTTGCAGTGTCAAGTTACACACCAGAGTACAACACACTAGTTAACAGCATGCAATGCCAGGCTTCCCACTAACTGACAAAGAAACAGATAACAGATTTGGTGTCCAGTTCAAAGTGTGACATGATTTAAAAATTTGAGAGTTGACTTTTGTATTTTACATGAGTTATTATTTGTACAAACATGGTGCAAAGTAATTCATGATTTGTTAAAAAATGTTAGAGGCTAGTTAGTTAAAATGGGTATTTGTGATTTCACAAGACTGTCTTAGAAGTCATCATTTGAAAATGTTCAATTTGAAAAATGTGCACTTAGAGAAAATATAAAAATAAAGTGTTGCATATTGATATTTATCTGTTTCTATATATATTTATTGTGAGAAATCATTAAGATGATCAGTGTTTCCACAAAGATAAATATCATTAATTATTAATAATAACAGAGTTAAAGGTAAATTGAGCAAATTGGCTACTTCTGGCAATTTATTTAAGTGTGTATCAAACTGGTAGCCCTTCGCATTAATCAGTACCCAAGAAGTAGCCCTTGGTTTCAAAAAGGTTGGTGACCCCTGATCTAGATCATCAACGTTAAAAAAAAAAATCAACAGGTTAAAAGTAATCGATACTATATTTTATAATTTCAATTATTTCACCTTTCAATGTTTTCTTAAACCTTAACAAAAAAAGTACCTGTCTTCAGCTCATTAACGAGCTTGTTCCATCATTAAACTCCTAAAACTGAAATACATCTATATTTTATATTCGTTCTTGCTTTACCTATTTCAAAATATTCCCCGTAAATTGTAGTTTTCTCCTCTTAATTTAAATAACCTAAAAATACAAGCTGAAAGGCTAATGTTCTTTACACAAAACATAATTTCCATTAATTTTAAAAACACAATATTTAAACATTTTTAACACATTAAAACTTATAAATAACGGATTGGTATGTTCATAGTAGCACACTTTGTGTATTATTCTAATGACCCCTTTTTTTAAAGTTTAATTAATGGGTCCATGTTTGTTTTATAAACATTTCCCCAAACTTCAACACAATATGTTAAATATAAAAAATAAAACAATAATATAACATATGCAAATTACTCGCCACTTCCACACTCGCACCCGAAAACAAACCCCCACCTCCTAAATCAGACCCCGCCTACTTCTAAGCGCGCGAAATTCATTTCAACAAAGGCCGAGCTAGTGTAAACATCTCCTCCCGCCGCTTGAAGAAAAAACATACAGAAAACAAAAAAAAGACCTTCGACGTCTTTTTCGATGATGTTACCCGCGAGCAAGCCTTCGATGTCGGGGTCTTTAGTAAAAAAAAAAAAAAAAGGTCTCCTCTTCTTCCACTGCGAGCGACCCTCCAATGTCAAAACACTTTGGCTGGAGTCCTTTAAAGACCAACGCTCCTTCAAGACCAACCAACATGCCAGAGGCATAAAAATCTGGAGGTAAATGTATATATATATATATATATTGTATATTGTATGTTTTTTCTTGTAAAAATGAAAATCTGACTCCTCAAACTGTGTTTGTGAAAATGCACTCGCTTTAAAATCTTCCCATATTCCCTCTATAAAACAAAATAATGAATACGCATAATATTAAACAACACCCCGAGAGTCATTTTCCAACTTTGTAAGATCAAACGGACATAGTTTTTTTTTCAGTTTAAATATCTACTGCTCGCTAGTGTTACCGTATCTGAGTTATTATACAAAAATATATTTCAATCGTCCTGCAACTTTACTAGGGCGTTTTGGACATGTCAGCACCCCAGGACTCACGATGCCTGCGGCGGGACTTGTTGGAGTGGTACCCGGGTGTCATTTTTACACATTTTGGGGACTTTTGACCACTTTTCCAACTTTTCTCCCCCCGCTCCTCATGCGACTTTGTTGGGGTTCGCGAGGCCTGCGGTGGGTCTTGTGGGACTAAATACCGGGTGTAATTTTAAAACATTTTGGAAACTTTTGACCACAATACAAACCCTTTATTAAGTAAAAAATATTAAAAATCAGTAATTTGGTAACATTACAAACAGCTAAAATAATGTACAAAGCAAACTACAATTTGCTACCCAAAAACGTACAACAATTCTTCTCAAATAAAGAGAAAAATAAAACTTCTAAAAAAATGTAACTTAAAACCTTTTGTATGCACATACAACACTTAAAACTTTTAGCATATCGGTATGCAAAATTACATTATGAAATGGATTAAGTAAAAAAAAGTCAAATAAAAAGTTAAAAATTGTACTAATATGATCCAGTTTAAGATGTTGTTCTGACATTTTGGTGTCTAAAGAAAATAACATCTGGTTTTTGTCAGCAAATAACATTCCAACAATAAATCTGTCTCTCTACCTTGTGTGTGTGTGTGTGTGTGTGTGTGTGTGTGTGTGTGTGTGTGTGTGTGTGTGTGTGTGTGTGTGTGTGCGTGTGTGTGTGTGTGTGCGTGTGTGTGTGTGTGTGCGTGTGTGTGTGTGTGCGTGTGTGTGCGTGTGTGTGTGTGTGTGTGTGTGTGTGTGTGTGTGTGTGTGATTTCATCCCCCCAAAAACAAAAAAACAAAACTAACAATAAAGATGGTAACTTTGCTTGAAAATATGTATTCATACCGTAATTGTGCTGTTTCTTACGCGTGTATTTTTTAAACATTTTCATGACTTTTGCTGTGCATGCCTTCTCAACCCCTACGTTAATGTGTGCTGCTGCGAAAGTGTTCTTGCCCCTCCAAACTCTCTCTCTTTCTTTATAATGCATATTTTCGGCTAGATTTACTCTCTATTTAATCCAAAGAAAAAAACTAACCGTCAACGGTAAATTTTTACCATCGGTCTCCAAACTACGGCCCTAGGCCAAACGCGGTACGCCGACGTCCAAAATCCGGCCCCCCTGATTTTTTGATGTTTTTAGATTTTTCTAAACATATTGGGCATCCCTAGACTCAGCGGTTGAAGATGGATGGATGGATAGACTCACGAGGCCATCGGCGAGACTTATGGTAATGGTATCGGGTGTGATTTTTGAACATTTTCATGACTTTTGACCACTTTTCCAATGGATTAGTCAAAAATGAGGGGCGTATTGTTTTCAAAAGGGGGTGGAGTCCTATAAAAAGTTTCGACCAATCAGACTATCAAAAAGATTGTTTTCAAATACTATTGGTTGATGTATTGGCAGGGGAGGTCCTTTCGTACTCCGTCGGGGGTGTGGTCTCAAAGGACAACCTTCTTTTCGTCGTCAGTACGCATTTCCAATTCCGGGTGCTTCGAGACAAGACGTCTATACCCCCACCATCCTCTGACCTCCCCTTCACCCCACCCCCCTCTGACCTTTTGACCTTAAGGTCATAAATCTTTTTTTGACTAAAGGTGTCTCCTTCTATCTCTCTCACATATACTGCATGCATAAGTGCATATATACGTATACATATAGTTTATTTATATGTGCATATATACGTATACATATAGTTTATTTATGTGTGCATATATACGTATACATATAGTTTATTTATGTGTGCATATATACGTATACATATAGTTTATTTATATGTGCATATATACGTATACATATATAGTTTATTTATATGTGCATATATACGTATACATATATAGTTTATTTATATGTGCATGTATACGTATACATATATAGTTTATTTATATGTGCATATATACGTATACATTATGTATATGTGCATATAAACGCATACATAAATATGTATATGTGCATATATACGCATACATATATGTGTATGCTCATATATATGCGTAGATACATCTACATATATATGTATACATGCATATATACGTATACACATATATGTATGCATACATACGTATACATATATATTAGAGATGTCCGATAATATCGGTCTGCCGATATTATCGGCCGATAAATGCGTTAAAATGTAATATTGGAAATTATTGGTATCTGTTTTTTTTTATTATCAGTATCGTTTTTTTTTTTTTTTTTTTTTTTTTAAATTAAATCCACATAAAAAACACAAGATACACTTACAATTAGTGCACCAACCCAAAAAACCTCCCTCCCCCATTCACACTCATTCACACAAAAGGGTTGTTTCTTTCTGTTATTAATATTCTGGTTCCTACATTATATATCAATATATATCAATACAGTCTGCAAGGGATACAGTCCGTAAGCACACATGATTGTGCGTGCTGTTGGTCCACTAATAATACTAACCTTTAACAGTTAATTTGACAAATTTTCATTAATTACTAGTTTCTATGTAACTGTTTTTATATTGTTTTACTTTCTTTTTTATTCAAGAAAATGTTTTTAATTTATTTATCTTATTTTATTTGATTCATTTTTTTAAAAAGTACCTTATCTTCACCATACCTGGTTGTCCAAATTAGGCATAATAATGTGTTAATTCCACGACTGTATATATCGGTTGATATCGGTATCGGTAATTAAAGAGTTGGACAATATCGGCATATCGGATATCGGCAAAAAGCCATTATCGGACATCCCTAATATATATGTATATATGCATATATACGTATTAGGTATATACATATTTATGTATATGTATACATGTCTGTATATATGCATATACTGTATGTAAATATGCACATACTGTATGTGTATACAAATATGTATATACCGTATTTTTCGGACTATAAGTCGCAGTTTTTTTCATAGTTTGGCCGGGGGTGCGACTTATACTCAGGAGCGACTTATAAGTGAAATTATTAACACATTACCGTAAAATATCAAATAATATTATTTACCTCATTCACGTAAGAGACTAGACGTATCAGATTTCTTGGGATTTAGCGATTAGGAGTGACAGATTGTTTGGTAAACGTATAGCATGTTCTATATGTTATAGTTATTTGAATGACTCTTACCATAATATGTTACGTTAACATACCAGGCACCTTCTCAGTTGGTTATTTATGCCTCATATAACGTACACTTATTCAGCATTCTTTATTTATTTTAAATTGCCTTTCAAATGTCTATTTTTGGTGTTGGGTTTTAATCAAATAAATTTCCCCCAAAAATGCGACTTATACTCCAGTGCGACTTATATATGTTTTTTTCCTTCTTTATTATGCATTTTCGGCCGGAGCGACTTATACTCCGAAAAATACGGCACTCTCCAGTAAACAACACCTTCAATCCACACACTCCACAAAGATGCTGTGGATCACTTCTTTCCCCCGACAAACTCTTAATAGTCCACAAGTGAATGATGAGTTATGAGTGAGTTGCACAAAGAAGCTGTGGGAAAGTTCTGCAGCGATGACGTCATCGCCGTGAACTTCTCCTTCCTTGGAACCCTTTGAAGTTTTCCACCAAGCAGATGAGCCTCATCAAGACGAGGCCTGAGGCGAGGTTACGCCCGCTCCCCCCCCCCCCCCCCCGTCTTATTTTTCTCAGGCCTCTCTGTGACTCAAGCCAGGTTTTCACTCCTGATGCTCACTCACAAAAAAGGCGTGAGGATGTTGCAACAAATTAGGGAGCAACATAATCGGCAGTCTTTTATTTTTGTCCAGACAACAAAGTGTGGATTTTTGATTGACAGATGGTGTCTTCCAGCCATTCGGGAAGCCGTCTGTTGCCATGGTAATTTCATTACGAGCGTCTTCTTCGCCAGGGTTGTGCACACTTTGAAATGAAGAGCACGCCGTCTAATATTTGCTTGCTGCTTTTGAGAATGGTTTATTAGAACAAAGTGTATTTACATACAAAGTGCAGCAATTACGTGACGGAGGTTTTTATTGGACAAACTTGTCGGGAGTGCCGCCGGCGTTGTGCAGCTTTAAAGACGTTGTATAAATGCATCCTCTTTACTTTTTATGTGCATCTCCTCACTTTTTCACTCTTCGGACCGCTTCTTCTCCTCTCTCTGATTCTACTCCACATCTAGCTAAAAAAAACAACCTAATTTTGCAGTTCAAAAGAGGCGCTAACTGCTGTGAAATGGTTGCAAAATATTGTCGTTTTTGTTGCAAAATGAGTGTATTGCGTGTCGGCCATTTTTGTACAAACCCCGTTTCCATATGAGTTGGGAAATTGTGTTAGATGTAAATATAAACGGAATACAATGATTTGCAAATCATTTTCAACCCATATTCAGTTGAATATGCTACAAAGACAACATATTTGATGTTCAAACTGATAAAACTTTTTTTTTTTTTTGCAAATAATCATTAACTTTAGAATTTGATGCCAGCAACATGTGACAAAGAAGTTGGGAAAGGTGGCAATAAATACTGATAAAGTTGAGGAATGCTCATCAAACACTTATTTGGAACATCGCACAGGTGAACAGGCAAATTGGGAACAGGTGGGTGCCATGATTGGGTATAAAAGTAGATTCCATGAAATGCTCAGTCATTCACAAACAAGGATGGGGCGAGGGTCACCACTTTGTCAACAAATGCGTGAGCAAATTGTTGAACAGTTTAAGAAAAACCTTTCTCAACCAGCTATTGCAAGGAATTTAGGGATTTCACCATCTACGCTCCGTAATATCATCAAAGGGTTCAGAGAATCTGGAGAAATCACTGCACGTAAGCAGCTAAGCCCGTGACCTTCCATCCCTCAGGCTGTACTGCATCAACAAGCGACATTAGCGTGTAAAGGATATCACCACATGGGCTCAGGAACACTTCAGAAACCCACTGTCAGTAACTACAGTTGGTCGCTACATCTGTAAGTGCAAGTTAAAACTCTCCTATGCGAGGCGAAAACCGTTTATCAACAACACCCAGAAACGCCGTTGGCTTCGCTGGGCCCGAGCTCATCTAAGATGGACTGATACAAAGTGGAAAAGTGTTCTGTGGTCTGACGAGTCCACATTTCAAATTGTTTTTGGAAACTGTGGACGTCGTGTCCTCCGGACCAAAGAGGAAAAGAACCATCCGGATTGTTATAGGCGCAAAGTGTAAAAGCCAGCATCTGTGATGGTATGGGGGTGTATTAGTGCCCAAGACATGGGTAACTTACACATCTGTGAAGGCACCATAAATGCTGAAAGGTACATACAGGTTTTGGAGAAACATATGTTGCCATCCAAGCAACGTTACCATGGACGCCCCTGCTTATTTCAGCAAGACAATGCCAAGCCACGTGTTACATCAACGTGGCTTCATAGTAAAAGAGTGCGGGTACTAGACTGGCCTGACTGTAGTCCAGACCTGTCTCCCATTGAAAATGTGTGGCGCATTATGGAGCCTAAAATACCACAAGGGAGACCCCCGGACTGTTGAACAACTTAAGCTGTACACTACCGTTCAAAAGTTTGGGGTCACCCAAACAATTTTGTGGAATAGCCTTCATTTCTAAGAACAAGAATAGACTGTCGAGTTTCAGATGAAAGTTCTTTTATTCTGGCCATTTTGAGCGTTTAATTGACCCCACAAATGTGATGCTCCAGAAACTCAATCTGCTCAAAGGAAGGTCAGTTTTGTAGCTTCTGTAACGAGCTAAACTGTTTTCAGATGTGTGAACATGATTGCACAAGGGTTTTCTAATCATCAATTAGCCTTCTGAGCCAATGAGCAAACACATTGTACCATTAGAACACTGGAGTGATCGTTGCTGGAAATGGGCCTCTATACACCTATGTAGATATTGCACCAAAAACCAGACATTTGCAGCTACAATAGTCATTTACCACATTAGCAATGTATAGAGTGTATTTCTTTAAAGTTAAGACTAGTTTAAAGTTATTTTCATTGAAAAGTACAGTGCTTTTCCTTCAAAAATAAGGACATTTCAATGTGACCCCAAACTTTTGAACGGTAGTGTACATCAAGCAAGAATGGGAAAGAATTCCACCTGAGAAGTTTAAAAAATGTGTCTCCTCAGTTTCCAAACGTTTACTGAGTGTTGTTAAAAGGAAAGGCCATGTAACACAGTGGTGAACATGCCCATTCCCAACTACTTTGGCACGTGTTGTTATTATTTGCAAAAAAAAAATAAAGTTTATGAGTTTGAACATCAAATATGTTGTCTTTGTAGTGCATTCAATTGAATATGGGCTGAAAAGGATTTTCAAATCATTGTATTCCGTTTATATTTACATCTAACACAATTTCCCAACTCATATGGAAACGGGGTTTGTACATCAATCCTCTCCACAAATATGGCCGAGATTAGGCTGACCATATTCTGAAGTCCCAAAAAGAGGACACATATATGCGTGACAAGGCGGGCAGCACGCCAAGGCCGGGACTAGGTGAAAATTTGCCAATGATACTCGAACTTGCTTTATAAATAATATATTTATTTAAATAAAGCATTTGTTCTCCTCTGTTGACAGCAGGTAATACCAAATCCTTTCAGCGAAAATATGGCAATATCGCGAAATGATCAAGTATGACACATAGAATGGATCTGCTATCCCCGTTTAAATAAAAAAAATTCATTTCAGTAGGCCTTTAAAGGGCCACACACACACACGCACGCACGCACGCACGCACGCACGCACGCACGCACGCACGCACACACACACACACACACACACACACACACACACACACACACACACACACACACACACACACACACACACACACACACACACACACACACACACACACACACACACACACACACACACACACACACGCACATACGCTACTCTCATAACAACTAACAAGACATCATGGCGAAGCCAGAAGTCGAGTTTCTTAACATGGAGACATTCTCAATACTTTTTTTTTGTCGAGCACAAAGAAAATAACATTTTAGTTAAATGTAAGTTGTGTCTTGGATCAAAGATCCTATCTGCTTAAAGTTAAAGTTAAAGTGCCATTATGTTGCAGCTATTTAAAATAGTTTTGTCAATTTGTTCGGGCTTGAAATAAATTGGCCCTTTGAAACATATCTTTGTCTTTGTGTGTTGTATGTAGAGCACATTGTTTGTGTGTTGTATGTAGACCACATTGTTTGTGTGTTGTATGTAGACCACATTGTTTAGCAGAGTTCAGTGATGCAACTGCATGTCAAGTTGATCAACAGATTGTATTATTCTCCAGTGCAATAACAGCACTGAAATGAAGGCTAAAAGGGCATTAAAGGCCTACTGAAATGAGATTTTCTTACTTAAACGGGGATAGCAGGTCCATTCTATGTGTCATACTTGATCATTTCGCGATATTGCCATATTTTTGCTGAAAGGATTTAGTAGAGAACATCGATGATAAAGTTCGCAATTTTTGGTCGCTGATTAAAAAAGCCTTGCCTGTACCGGAAGTAGCGTGACGTCACAGGTTGTGGAGCTCCTCACATCTGCACATTGTTTACAATCATGGCCACCAGCAGCGAGAGCGATTCGTACAGAGAAAGCGACGATTTCCCCATTAATTTGAGCGAGGATGAAAGATTTGTGGATGAGGAAAGTGAGAGTGGAGGACTAGAGGGCAGTGGAAGCGATTCAGATAGGGAAGATGCTGTGAGAGGCGGGTGGACCTGATATTCAGCTGGGAATGACTAAAACAGTAAATAAACACAAGACATATATATACTCTATTAGCCACAACACAACCAGGCTTATATTTAATATGCCACAAATTAACACCGCATAACAAACACCTCCCCCCTCCCGTCCATATAACCCGCCAATACAAATCAAACACCCGCACAACACACTCAATCCCACAGCCCAAAGTACCGTTCACCTCCCCAAAGTTCATACAACACATATATTTCCCCAAAGTTACGTACGTGACATGCACATAGCGGCACGCACGTACGGGCAAGCGATCAAATGTTTGGAAGCCGCAGCTGCGTACTCACGGTAGCGCGTATCCAACTCAAAGTCCCTGTTGTCCCATCTCCACAAGCATGCATATCCAACTCAAAGTCCTCCTGGTAAGAGTCTATGTTGTCCCAGTTCTCCACAGGCCAATGGTAAAGCTTGACTGTCATCGTTCGGGAATGTAAACAATGAAACACCGGCTACGACGTAGCGGCTACGTGTTTGTGTTGCTGCAGCCGGCCGCTAATACACCGCTTCCCACCTACAGCTTTCTTCTTTGCTGTCTCCATTGTTCATTGAACAAATTGCAAAAGATTCACCAACACAGATGTCCAGAATACTGTGGAATTTTGCGATGAAAACAGACGACTTAAAGGCCTACTGAAAGCCACTACTACCGACCACGCAGTCTGATAGTTTATATATCAATGATGAAATCTTAACATTGCAACACATGCCAATACGGCCGGGTTAACTTATAAAGTGACATTTAAAATTTCCCGGGAAATATCCGGCTGAAACGTCGCGGTATGATGACGTATGCGCGTGACGAATTCAGTTTAACGGAAGTTATGGTACCCCGTAGAATCCTATACAAAAAGCTCTGTTTTCATTTCATAATTCCACAGTATTCTGGACATCTTTTGCAATTTGTTTAATGAACAATGAAAGCTGCAAAGAAGACAGTTGTAGGTGGGATCGGTGTATTAGCGGCTGGCTGCAGCAACACAACCAGGAGGACTTTGTTGGAGCGCTAGCCGCCGAGCTCACCTTGACTTCCTACGTCTCCGGGCCGCCAAACGCATCGGGTGAAGTCCTTCGTCCTTCCACCGATCGCTGGAACGCAGGTGAGCACGGGTGTTGATGAGCAGATGAGGGCTGGCGTAGGTGGAGAGCTAATGTTTTTAGCATAGCTCTGTGCGCTCCGGTTGCTAAGTTGCTAAGTTAGCTTCAGTGGCGTCGTTAGCACAGCATTGTTAACCTTCGCCAGCCTGGAAAGCATTAACCGTGTATTTACATGTCCACGGTTTAATAGTATTATTGATTTTCTATCTATCCTTCCAGTCAGGGGTTTATTTGTTTTGTTTCTATATGCAGTTAAAGCACGATGCTATCACGTTAGCTCGTAGCTAAAGCATTTCACCGATGTATTGTCGTGGAGATAAAAGGCACTGAATGTCCATTTCACGTTCTTGACTCTCATTTTCAAGAGGATATAGTATCCGAGGTGGTTTAAAATACAAATCCGTGATCCACAATAGAAAAAGGAGAAAGTGTGGAATCCAATGAGCCAGCTTGTACCTAAGTTACGGTCAGAGCGAAAAAAAATATGTATTTCACTGCATTCTAGTCCGCCACTCTAACGTTCCTCATCCACGAATCTTTCATCCTCGCTCAAATTAATGGGGTAATCGTCCGAATTGCTCTAGCTGCGTTGAAAACAATAGGAAAATATGAGGGAGTGAACAACTGACAACGTCATCACGCTACTTCCGGTGGGGGCAAGGTTTTTTTTTAATCAGAGACCAAAAGTTGCGAACTTTATCGACGTTGTTCTATACCAGGGGTCACCAACGCGGTGCCCGCGGGCACCAGGTAGCCCGTAAGGACCAGATGAGTAGCCCGCTGGCCTGTTCTAAAAATAGCAGCACTTACCAGTGAGCTGCCTCTATTTTTTACATTTTATTTATTTACTAGCAAGCTGGTCTCGCTTTGCCTGACATTTTTAATTCTAAGAGAGACAAAACTCAAATAGAATTTGAAAATCCAAGAAAATATTTTAAAGACTTGGTCTTCACTTGTTTAAATAAATTCATTAATGTTTTACTTTGCTTCTTATAACTTTCAGAAAGACAATTTTAGAGAAAAAATACAACCTTAAAAATGATTTTAGGATTTTTAAACACATATACCTTTTTACCTTTTAAATTCCTTCCTCTTCTTTCCTGACAATTTGAATCAATGTTCAAGTAAATTTATTGTTTTTATCGTAAAGATTAATAAATAAATTTTTATTTAATTCTTTATTTTAGCTTCTGTTTTTTCGACGAAGAATATTTGTGAAATATTTCTTCAAACTTATTATGATTAAAATTCAAAACAATTATTCTGGCAAATCTAGAAAATCTGTAAAATCAAATTTAAATCTTATTTCAAAGTCTTGAATTTCTTTAAAAAAATTTGTTCTGGAAAATCTAGAAGAAATAATGATTTGTCTTTGTTAGAAATATAGCTTGGTCCAATTTGTTATATATTCTAACAAAGTGCAGATTGGATTTTAACCTTTTTAAAACATGTCATCAAAATTCTAAAATTAATCTTAATCAGGAAAAATTCTTTTTTTAATTTTTTCAAAAAAAGATTCGAATTAGCTAGTTTTTGTCTTCTTTTTTTCAGTTGAATTTTGAATTTTAAAGAGTCAAAATTGAAGATAAACTATGTTTCAAAATTTAATTGTCATTTTTTTCGTGTTTTCTCCTCTTTTAAACCGTTCAATCAAGTGTAAATATCATTAATTATTAATAATAACATAGAGTTAAAGGTAAATTGAGCAAATTGGCTATTTCTGGCAATTTATTTAAGTGTGTATCAAACTGGTAGCCCTTCGCATTAATCAGTACCCAAGAAGTAGCTCTTGGTTTCAAAAAGGTTGGTGACCCCTGTTCTATACTAAATCCTTTCAGCAAAAATATGGCAATATCGCAAAAAGGATCAAGTATGACACATAGAATGGATCTGCTATTCCCGTTTAAATAAAAAAAAATAATTTCAGTAGGCCTTTAATAGCTGGCCACAATGCTGTCCCAAAATGTCCGCTACAATCCGTGACGTCACGCGCAAACGTCATCATACCGAGACGTTTTCAGCAGGATATTTCGCGGGAAATTTAAAATTGCACTTGCACGTCAAGGTGAGCTCGGCGGCTAGCGCGTCTGCTCTCCAACAAAGTCCTCCTGGTTGTGTTGCTGCAGCCAGCCGCTAATACACCGATCCCACCTACAACTGTCTTCTTTGCAGCTTTCATTGTTCATTAAACAAATTGCAAAAGATGTCCAGAATACTGTGGAATTATGAAATGAAAACAGAGCTTTTTGTATAGGATTCTACGGGGTACCATAACTTCCGTTAAACTGAATTCGTCACGCGCATACGTCATCATACCGCGACGTTTCAGCCGGATATTTCCCGGGAAATTTTAAATGTCACTTTATAAGTTAACCCGGCCGTATTGGCATGTGTTGCAATGTTAAGATTTCATCATTGATATATAAACTATCAGACTGCGTGGTCGGTAGTAGTGGCTTTCAGTAGGCCTTTAATGGGAGCCTTTAAAAAAAAAAAGAAATAGAAAAAAAGAAGTAACTAAATAGTTACTTTTCACAGCAACGCATTACTTTTTGGTGTAAGTAACGGAGTTACTTTTGAAATAAAGTAACTAGTAACTGTAACTAGTTACTGGTTTTCAGTAACTAACCCAACACTGCCGACACAAGCTTTTACAGCAGTACACTCCACCAATATGTATACTTCCTGCAGAAATACACTCTTCAAAGTACATGCTACTTTTTGTACAAAAATAATTACATTTGTGTGGGGGAAAAAAAACCCCATTGTTGATCCTTTGTGTGATTTCCTACTAAATTCCAGTGTGGTGACATCAAAGCATTTTGTTGCATACTTTCTGAGAAGTACAATGGCAGAGAGGTGGACTTCCATGCGAATCAGCTGCCTTTTCAAGAAAACTTCCCACCGCGCTCACGTGGAAAGCTCCACATCGATTCTCATGATATCTCTGCTGTGCCGCAGCACAATCCATAGGGGTGCACTACTTTCACTGTACGCTGGTGCCCGGTGAACAAGGTGCGTGTTTATGTCAGAACAAAGGGTGTGTTTATGCCATGCACGGCTCTCAAGCCCAAGGTCTCTGGTCATTAATGTGCTGGAAGGTTTCCTGGCAACGAGATTCTTACATGTGGTGCAGTATGTGCGCTCGCCTGCCAAATGATTAGGTACGCCTGCGTCTTTGCAGCGAGCAGTGACAACATGTTTCATATTTGGACTGGAACTGGCTTCGAATATTGACATGTAGCAAACACACCATCACAATAACACAACTAGAAAATTCCCGCGGAAATTTTGACGGGCCTGCTATCTGTGCCCTGGACCTCTGGCCGGGGGTCTTATTAGACCAGGGGTGTCCAAAGTGCGGCCCGGGGGCCATTTGCGGCCCGCAGCTAAGTGTTTACCGGCCCGCCACACATTCTGCAAAAATTGCAAAATTGATAATATTGCAAAAAAAAAAAAAAAAACATTTAAAAAAAGTGGAATGAGGTGAAATCTAACAAAAAAAAGTTGCAATGTTGACACAAAGCTGCCATGCAGGCTGTTTTTTTTTCTCTTTTGTCTATGTTTATTTTTCTTTTTTTTGCCATTGCTAAAAAAAAAAAAAAAAAAGACTAAAAATCTATTTTATAATGAATTATTACTTAAAAAATATCACTTTAAAATGTTTTATGTGGAAAAAACATTGCATATATTGTGTGGTTGCCATAAAAAAACATCAAAGTTTTATTTGACAAAAGAGCATAAAACTAACAAAATAATAGTTCAAACGTAAAATCGACAGATATATCTGAAGTTGATCTCGTAATTTAAGTGTTAAAAGTAAAAAAAAAACTAATAAAAATGCATCACTTTATGAGTGGGGGACCTTTTGGATCCCAAATATATTTAGTAGGATTTTATTTAACATTTCACTGTGATTACTCAAAAATATTAAAGAATTAAAATCAATGGTGTCCTGCATAATTGATCTTTTAAGGCTCTAATTACTAAATACTGCATATTTCAGGTTTACTATAAAAACAAAGTTGTCTTTGACAGAAAAGGCATAAAACCTTTTTTTTTTTTCTTTACTTTATATCAACCTGAAGTTGATATAAAGATTTACTGTAAACGTTAAATAAAAAATAATAATGCCCCACAATGTAAGCACTCTTTCATGAGATAATGAAAACAGGAAAAGAGTACAATATGGAACATTAGCTATTTGTAATATGACTATGAAAGTACCGAAGTAACACAAAAATATGGATTTATGTAAATATCTGCTTCCATCAACGTTTACCAAACAATCTGTCACTCCTAATCGCTAAATCCCATGAAATCTTATACGTCTAGTCTCTTACGTGAATGAGCTAAATAATATTATTTGATATTTTTTTGGTAATGTGTTAATAATTTCACACATAAGTCGCTCCTGAGTATAAGTCAAACTATGAAATAAACTGCGACTTATACTCCGAAAAAATACGGTACATAAAAATGCTACCACTTTGCATGTGTGCTAACGATAGCATGATAACAGTCAGCGTGTTTCATATACCAGGTTATACGACTCAAAGGTGTATGGCTGGAAAAAAAGTGTAAAATTAGATGAAAAAGTTACCAAGCCTACCGTATTTTTCGGATTATAAGTCGCAATTTTTTCCATAGTTTGGCCGGGGGTGCGACTTATACTCAGGAGCGACTTATGTGTGAAATTACTTTCAAATGTCTATTCTTGATGTTGGCTTTCATCAAATAAATTTCCCCAAAAAATGCGACTTATACTACAGTGCGACTTATACATGTTTTTTTCCTTCTTTATTATGCATTTTCGGCCGGTGCGACGTATGCTCCGGAGCGATTTATAATCCAAAAAATACGGTAATTTAGCTTGCTAGCATACTATCGTTTACTTGCTAACAGATAACAAGTGTCACATACCAAGTAAAATGACTCTGGGGTAAACGGTAGCAAAATTAGCTAAAAAAGTTAGCATGATAATGTTAGCATGCTAGAAAGCTAAAGTTAGCATCCTAACAGTTATCTTATGTCACATACCAAGTTATATGACTCTAATGTGTATGGCAGGGAAATTAGAGTAAAAAGTGTAACATTAGCTAAAAAAGCTAGCACTTTAATGTTAGCATGCCAACTTTAGCAGGCTAATAGTTAACAAGTGTCACATACCAAGTTATGTGACTGTAGGGTAAATGGTTGCAAAATTAACTCAAAAAGCTAGCACGTTAATGTTAGCATGTTAGCATGCTAAAGTAAACATGCATACGGTTATCATGTTTCAAATACCAAGTTATATGACTGTAAGGTGTATGGCTGTGGAATTAGACAAAAAAGTGTAAAATTAGCAAAAAAAAGTTATCACTTTATTGTTAGCGTGCTAGCACGCTAAAGTAAACATGCAAACGGTTATCATGTTTCAAATACCAAGTTATATGACTGTAAGGTGTATGGCTGTGGAATTAGACAAAAAAGTGTAAAATTAGCATAAAAAAGTTCTCACTTTATTGTTAGCGTGTTAGCATGCTAAAGTAAACATGCATACGGTTATCATGTTTCAAATACCAAGTTATATAACTGTAAGGTGTATGGCTGTGGAATTAGACAAAAAAGTGTAAAATTATCCAAAAAAAGTTATCACTTTATTGTTAGCATGTTAGCATGCTAAAGTAAACATGCATACAGTTATCATGTTTCAAATACCAAGTTATATGACTGTAAGGTGTATGGCTGTGGAATTAGACAAGAAAGTGTAAAATTATCAAAAAAAAGTTATCACTTTATTGTTAGCGTGTTAGCATGCTAAAGTAAACATGCATACGGTTATCATGTTTTAAATACCAAGTTATATGACTGTAAGGTGTATGGCTGTGGAATTAGACAAAAAAAGTGTAAAATTAGCAAAAAAAAAGTTATCACTTTATTGTTAGCGTGTTAGCATGCTAAAGTAAACATGCATACGGTTATCATGTTTTAAATACCAAGTTATATGACTGTAAGGTGTATGGCTGTGGAATTAGACAAAAAAGTGTAAAATTATCAAAAAAAAGTTATCACTTTATTGTTAGCATGTTAGCATGCTAAAGTAAACATGCATACAGTTATCATGTTTCAAATACCAAGTTATATGACTGTAAGGTGTATGGCTGTGGAATTAGACAAAAAAGTGTAAAATTATCAAAAAAAAGTTATCACTTTATTGTTAGCATGTTAGCATGCTAAAGTAAACATGCATACAGTTATCATGTTTCAAATACCAAGTTATATAACTGTAAGGTGTATGGCTGTGGAATTAGACAAAAAAGTGCAAAATTAGCAAAAAAAAGTTATCACTTTATTGTTAGCGTGCTAGCATGCTAAAGTCAGCACACTAACAGTTAACAGCTGTAACGTACCAAGTTATATGACTCTAGGGTAAACGGTAGCAAAATTATCTCAAAAAGCTAGCACTTTAATGTTAGCCTTGCTAATGTGAACGTGCGTAGAGTTAGCATGTTTCACATACCAAGTTATAAGACTGTAAGGTGTATGGCTGCGGAATTAGACAAAAAAAGCGTAAAAATAGCAAAAAAAAAAGTTTTCCGCTATTAAATTGGCCGATTTAAAAAAAAAAAAAAAGTCGGACAATTTAATAGCGAAAATGGGCCAATTGAGTAGGTAAGCACCTTTATAATGGCGACTAAAATCGTGAATAGCGTCGTTATGATACGGGCTGCTTGCATTGCATACAATGTATAATGTAGTTTATTGTAATTAGGGATGTCCGATAATGGCTTTTTGCTGATATCTGATATTGTCCAACTCTTTAATTACCGATACCGATATCAACCGATACCGATATCAACCGAAACCGATATATACAGTCATGGAATTAACACATTATTATGCCTAATTTGGCCGATAATTTCCGATATTACATTTTAAAGCATTTATCGGCCGATAATATCGGACATCTCTAATTGTAATGTAATATAATGTAGTTTATTGTAATGTAGTATAACGTAGTGTAATGTATGTACAATGTAATATAATGGAGTGAAATAAAGTCATGTGATACAATGCAGTGTAATGCAATGTACTGTAATGTGAATATAATGTAACGTAATATAATGTAGTATAATGTAATGTAATGTAAAATAATGTAGTGTAGTGTAATGTAGTGTAGTGTTATGTAAAGTAATGTAAATGTGATGTAATGTATAATGTAATGCAGTGTAATGTAGTGTAATGTAGTTTATTGTAACATAATATAATGTAGTTTAATGTAATGTAGTGTTCAATGTAGTGCAGTGTGAAGTAATGTAGTATGATGTAGTGTATTGTAATGTAATTTAATGTAGTGTACTGTCATGTAATTTAATGTAGTTCAATGTAATGTAGTGTACAATGTAGTGTAGTGTGAAGTAATGTAAACGTGATGTCATGTCATTTTTTGTAATGTAATGAAGTATATTGTAATGTAATAAAGTATATAATGTAATGTAAGGTAGTATGTAATGTAATGTAATGAAGTATATTGCAATGTAATGAAGTATGTAATGTAATGTAATGAATATGTCATGTAATGTAATGAAGTATATTGCAATGTAATTAAGTATGTAATGTAATGTAATGAAGCATGTAATGTAATGTAATGAAGTATGTAGTGTAATGTAATGTAATGTAATGTGATGCAGACTCCGCTGACTTCCTGTTTGGTTCAGATGTGGAAATGAAGAGTCATTAAAAGCTCTCGCTGCTGGTGCACTTCCTTATTGATCACATCGACTTGACCCGCTGCAGACCGTGATCCCGTTACAAGCGGGGAATACACACATCCTTCCTCCCCCACACCTTTTCTTAGTACGCTCTCATGATGGTGGTTAACTTCTTTTTACACTTGGATGACAGTGAAAATCTTACTGGACACAGTTTGACACTGGAACATATTATTTATGGAGGTTCCTCTATAGTTAATATGTGTTTTAATACAACTGAGTCATTGTCCACCTTCCAAACCAAACCCGAGTGTCGGGTGTGTGTGTGTGTGTGTGTGTGTGTGTGTGTGTGTGTGTGTGTGTGTGGCACTGACCTTCTAGGCTGCTGCAATCATGCTGCTGCTCCCTCATGAATATTCATGCAGGCGTCACTCATGATTTTCACTGGGGCCAGGCATGCGAGAAAGTGTGTATCTTGTGGCCCTTTGAGCTGCAGGGGTGAGGGACACACATACAATGTCTATTAGGGTGCACAAAAACATGGATTCACATCCGAATCGCGTTTCTTATTCACCCCGATACTAAATCAATTCATAAAATTTTATGTAAAAAATGTAAATGAAAACAAACGACTAATACATACATACATACATATATACATTTAAAAATGTGCAAAGTTATCAACTAGAAGTGCACACTTTTTATTCTATTGATCACAATTCTAAATCGATTCATAATTAAGAATTTTTTTTTAAAATAAAAATGATGTATATGCATATATGTGTGTGTGTGTGTGTATATATATATATATATATATATATATATATATATATATATATATATATATATATATATATATATATACATATATATATATATATAAGTATGTATATATATATATATATATGTATGTATGTATGTATGTATGTATGTATATATACATACATATACAGTATGTATATATATATAGATATATATATATACATATATATACACTACCGTTCAAAAGTTTGGGGTCACCCAAACAATTTTGTGGAATAGCCTTAATTTCTAAGAACAAGAATAGACTGTCGAGTTTCAGATGAAAGTTCTCTTTTTCTGGCCATTTTGAGTGTTAAATTGACCCCACAAATGTGATGCTCCAGAAACTCAATCTGCTCAAAGGAAGGTCAGTTTTGTAGCTTCTGTAACGAGCTAAACTGTTTTCAGATGTGTGAACATGATTGCACAAGGGTTTTCTAATCATCAATTAGCCTTCTGAGCCAATGAGCAAACACATGGTACCATTAGAACACTGGAGTGATAGTTGCTGGAAATGGGCCTCTATACACCTATGTAGATATTGCACCAAAAACCAGACATTTGCAGCTAGAATAGTCATTTACCACATTAGCAATGTATAGAGTGTATTTCTTTAAAGTTAAGACTAGTTTAAAGTTATCTTCATTGAAAAGTACAGTGCTTTTCCTTCAAAAATAAGGACATTTCAATGTGACCCCAAACTTTTGAAGGGTAGTGTATATATATATATATATATATATATATATATATATATATATATATATATATATATATATATATATATATATATATATATATACACACACACACATACACGTATGTATATATGTATACACATATACGTATATATGAATATATACACAAACTGAGTCCTTGTCCACCCTCCACACGAAACCTGAGTGCTGTGCGTGTGTAAATATAATATACACACTACCGTTCAAAAGTTTGGGGTCACATTGAAATGCCCTTATTTTTGAAGGAAAAGCAATCATGTTCACACATCTGAAAACAGTTTAGCTCGTTACAGAAGCTACAAAACTGACCTTCCTTTGAGCAGATTGAGTTTCTGGAGCATCACATTTGTGGGGTCAATTAAACGCTCAAAATGGCCAGAAAAAGAGAACTTTCATCTCAAACTCGACCGTCTTTTCTTGTTCCTAGAAATGAAGGCTATTCCACAAAATTGTTTGGGTGACCCTGGACTTTTGAACGGTAGTGTACATATATATACACATATATATATATATATATATATATGCAAAATACGATAAGGGTATCGCAACTGGCTCACCTTTACAGGTACTCGCCCCTGCACCATCTGTGAGCCTGTGGCCTCGCTCTCTTCATCTCTCCTTCCATCAAGGCACCGGCGGGACTCTGCATGCCAGGGACGTCCTCCTCCCTGAGCCAAGACTAAGCTTTACCGCATACCTCAACTGGACATGAGTTGGTTGGCGTCAGTAGGTTCTCAAATGGGCACCCCCCCCCGTCATTAACATTTCGTCGAATTAAGCCCATGACGCTTCGGAGGGGCTCGACGGCAGATCCAGCATCCTGGCTCTACCCCTGCTGAATGCCACCCAACTCTATGTCCCTAGTCCTTCAGTGGGTCGGCTCTGCCACCGCATCTCTCTTTGTATCCAAATCCAGCGTGATGCTTCCTCTGCCCTTTTAGTGGTGTTGGCTACCAGCCGCTTCCTAGCCAGCCCCTCGATCCCTAGCAGTCCGAGGGCTCTCCAGAGCGACCGCCTCGCAAAGCCTCTACAGCCCACCTCCACCGGTAGGTTCCAGGCCTTCCATCCATTTTGCTGGCTCCTGAGGATGAGGGTTTGGTATTTCTTGAGCTTGCGTTCGTACGCCTCCTCCATTCTCTCTTCCCAGGGTACTTTCAGCTCGATAAGCACCACCTGTTTGTTTCCTTTAGAGCACAGAACAATATCAGGTCTCAGGGTAGTGTGGGCTATCTCCTCTGGGAATTTGAGCTGCTTCTTCAGGTCGGCCCGCATCTCCCAGTCACTTGCCGTGGCCAGGACCCCTTTGTTCCTCCCTCCCGCTGCTGCACTTTCACCTGCCCTGATGAAGTGGATGAAGCAAAGCCCATTAGAGAGCTGCCTTGTCCTCTTCCTGGCCTGCTCAACACCCTCTGCCAGCTGAGCAAAGATCTGGTCATGACGCCACCGGAACTTGCCATTTGCTAAACTTGAGCGACAAGAGGAAAGGACATGCTCCAGGTTAGCTAGCTTTACGCAGAGTGTGCAGCTGGGGCTTTCTACCATTCCCCAAGTATGGAGGTTTGATGGGATGGGCAGTACATCATATGTAGAACACAGCAGGAACTTGATCCGGTGGCCTTCCATGCTCCAGATGTCTTGCCAGGTTAGAGATCTGTCTTTTACACTCTCCCAGTCCAGCTGCCTTGTTTGTTCATGGCTACTGCCTTGACATGCTGGCTTTCCTCCTCAGCCTTTCGGACCTCCCTCTGCACCAAGACTCGCCGCTCCTTTGGGTCAGCTTTGTTCCAACTTGTTCTGGATAAGCAACCCAGACCAAGTCTTCCCTGGGCTACTGATCCCACAATGTCCGCGTGATGCAGTCGATCTTCCGCCTCCTTCAGTACTTTGCTGGCTGACCACTTTCTGCCTGACCTGACGACAATGCCTGCCTGCCGTACTCGCTCGTCTTTACTGTCTCGTAGAATCATGGCCTGCCGTGTTTTTGTCGCCTTGTACTCCCCCACCACTGAAGTTATTGCCAGCTGTAGCTTGCTACCTGTGCTGTACAGTCCAATGGAACAGAAGCTTCTTGGGACACCCAGCCATCTCCTCAAGTAGGTGTTCAACTTCCTCTCCAGACTCTCAACTGTGGATACAGGTACCTCATAAACCAGGAGTGGCCAGAGCAGACGGGGGAGAACCCCAGGGCTTATACTTGCCCGGGAGGCCGCTCTTTTCTAGGGATGTCATCCAGGCTTCTGCTTGGCTAAGCATTTCTTTCACACTCAGTCGGTCGTATGATGGGTCAAATGCAGAGAATAATTTCGCCACACCTAGTGTGTGTGTGACAATCATTGGTAACTTAATTGAGGTCTGCCCTGTACCACTTCCCCAAGCACTTCACAGGTTTCTCTTGGAAAATCGGGATGATGTTCTCCCTGATCTTGAAGCGAAACCGGTCCTGAACACGCCCTTTCTTCAGAACTAGGCTTCTGGACTTTGCCGGTTTGAACTCCATCCTTGCCCAATTGGTGAGCTCAATCAGGTCCTCCAAAATCCATATCTTCCTTCTGGCACTGATCTTGCTGTGATGGTAAGGTCGTCCATGAACGCTGTAATGGGCAGCATACATATATACACACACAAATATAAATATATATATATATATATATATATATATACAGTACACATATGTATGTATATATATATATATATATATCTATATACATACACATATATATGTATATATATGTACAGTGTATATATATATATATATTACACACACATATCTATGTTTATATATATATACACATATGTATATATACACAAACTGAGTCTACCCTCCACACAAAACCCGAGTGCCGTGTGTGTGTGTATGTATATAATATACATATATATACACACATGCATATACATATATATATATACACATACATATACATGTACATATATTCACACACACATTATTTCACATATACACACATTATGTATATAAATATATATATTTATATTACTGTATATATACATACATATATATGTATATACATACACACTATATTTATACACATTTACACACACATATACAGTATATATATAATTATACACACACACACACACATATATATAAATGTATATATATAGAAATATCATATATATATAGAAATATATATATAAAAAATATAGTACATAATCCGGATCGTTAAGTGCCCAAAGATTCACAGCTCTACTATACATAGAATACATCCATGTACACTATTATTCCTTCAGGTACATATAAGTGTATTTAAACTGATATATATGCATGTTCATTGGTCATTTAATTAAAAAACACAACAGATTGTCTTTAAAAATAGCAGTAGGTGTATAGATCTCTTCACCTATTGTTACTACAAGGTTAATGTAGTTTGCTTCTCTTTCTTCCCCTCATTTTTCTGCATTCTTTCGTATCTCAAGTAATCATTACGTATATGTATTGTTGCATTTGAACAACTGTATTGTTGATAATAAAGGTAAAGTATTGGTATTGTTTATTATCAATAGCACTATTTCTATTGGTATTCATATTGCTCCATTTTTAGTGTAATAATGCTCATTGTCATTTCTTTATTATTTTTTATTTTCACTAACTGCTTATTTGCTATTACTTTTACCATCATATTTGTACATGTCGTATTTGCTGATGTTGCTCTGTTGTTGTTGTGTTTGCTGTTGTTGTTTTTGTCTCTCTGTCTAATCCCCCTCTTGTCCCCACAATTCCCCCCTCTGTCTTCCTTTTTTTCTCTTTCTATCCCCTCCTGCTCCGGCCCGGCTGCACCAAATGATAATATAAATACATTTAATAAAGTCAAAATACAAATAAAGCAACAAGAGAAGTATCCTACACTTCTCTTTTGTAAAGTCAATTAAAAATAAAAATAGCAGTTTTCCCTTCTTGTCACCACATTGCAATAACACTACTGGCCGCCAGAGGGCGACATTGTTAAACAAAGCTAATAGCCAGCAACCATTCTCTGCTGTTTATTTTTTATTAATTTTTTTTCCTATTGAAACGCCCAATGTAAGGAAACAGCCTGCAAAATGAGCTTTAAATGTGGAAATTGTGCACTATCAAACACACACACAAAAAAAACGTGTTATCCACAACGGTCACCGAAGGCGTTATTGTGTGGGAATTATACAGTGAATAGATACACAAATTATTATTTCATGTTTATAATAAGCGGCTATTGCAAACTTGCTGGCAGCATTCACACACACCTGCTGTGTGTGTGTGTGTGTGTGTGTGGGTGTGTGTGTGTGTGGGTGGGAGATAAACGCACACACTAATAGTGTAACACAATGCAGCGAGGCCTGGTGAGAAGAGTAAGTTGTGTAGTGGAGTCAGTAATGGATGTGTGTGTGTGTGTGTGTGTGTGTGTGTGTGTGTGTGTGCAGCACTCTTATTGATCTCTGCTCCACCACCTTCTTCTCCACCCACGCTGCTGCTGCTGCTGCACATGCTCGCTTCCTTCCCTCCATGCTCGCTGCTCTTCACCTGCTCGGGAAGCTTTCATGGCATGCTGCAAAATATCTTCACACGCACGCCAGCCACCGCCTGAAGCCAGAAGACGTAACGTGTGTCGACTCAGGCCAGCGAATCGAGTGCAGAGTCCAAAAGGAGACATTTTGAATACATGAACTACAGTTGGTCGCTACATCTGTAAGTGCAAGTTAAAGCTCTCCTATGCAAAGCGAAAGCCATTTTATCAACAACACCCATTTATCAACAACACCCAGAAACGCCGCTGGCTTGGCTGGGCCCGAGCTCATCTAAGATGGACAGATGCAAATTGGAAAAGTGTTCTGACGAGTCCACATTTGAAATTGTTTTTGGAAACTGTATGTTTATGTTATGTTATGTTTATTTTATGTTAAAGTTTTATAATTCATAACCAGCCCCCCCACCCACCTTTTTTACGTCAGCATATTTGTAAAGCGAGCATAGCTATGTGAGCGACATGCTAACACCAAATTTACAAATTAACATGCAAGGTTGGCCTATTTATAAAGCTAGCATAGTTATGTGACCTACTGTACATGCTAACACCATATTCACATTTTAACATGTAGGGTTAGCCTATTTTTTAAAGCTAGCATAGCTATGTGACCTACATGCTAACACCATATTTACATTTTAATATGTAATATTACGTTGCTGTATGGCAAGGGTGTCCAAATACTGGGGGAAAAAAAAAAAAAAAAAAGATACATAAAAATACTGTTGATAATTGTACACAGAACTACTTTGGACATGTGCAGAGTTAGTGTACAATATGTCAAAAGTGCATCAAGTACACAATAACACACTCCCACACACAGCTCATTAGTAGAGATGTCTGATAATATTATATATATATTATCGGCCGATAAATGCTTTAAAATGTAATATCGGAAATGATCGGTATCGTTTTTTTTTTTGTTTTTTTTAAAATTAAATCAACATAAAAAACACAAGATACACTTACAATTAGTACACCAACCCAAAAGACCTACCTCCCCCATTTACACTCATTCACACTCATTCGCACAAAAGGGTTGTTTCTTTCTGTTATTAATATTGTGGTTCCTACATTATATATCAATATATATCAATACAGTCTGCAAGGGATACAGTCCGTAAGCACACATGATTGTGCGTGCTGCTGGTCCACTAATAGTACTAACCTTTAACAGTTAATTTTATTCATTTTCATTAATTACTAGTTTCTATGTAACTGTTTTTATATTGTTTTACTTACTTTTTTGTTCAAGAAAATGTGTTTAATTTATTTATCTTATTTTATTTTATTAATTTAAAAAAAAAAGGACCTTATCTTCACCATACCTGGTTGTCCAAATTAGGCATAATAATGTGTTAATTCCACGACTGTATATATCGGTATCCGTTGATATCGGTATCGGTAATTAAGAGTTGAACAATATCAGAATATCGGCAAAAAAGCCATTATCGGACATCCCTACTCATTAGCATGAAAGCTACAGACGCCCACTTTTAACACAACACTATTGTGGCTAAACTATTTCAAAATGTGACAGGAATGAAGCAAAAAAGAGTGAAATATGCTAACAAGGCCACAGAGCTAACATG
>NC_084745.1:12359525-12394525 GCF_033978785.1 Entelurus aequoreus | reverse complement strand
AAAACAAATACATTGTACATTTAATTGTTTTTATAGATCTATTTAATCATATAAATATTTGTAGTTATATATTATATTATGTGGTGAACCAAAAATGTACATTTGGATTTTCCTTGGTAAAAGGAAATTATGATTGCTCTATGATTGTTTTTTAATGGAACAAAAACCCTAGAAAGCAAATAACACATATTTTAATTATATATTATATTATATAGTGAATCATAATTTTGATTTTTCTTGATAATAAAATGTTTTATGATTTGTCTCTGTGTTTAGTAAAATACAAACAAAAACGGAGAAAAACAACAACAACAAATTTTCATTTTGCATCAAATTGTTCCAATATTCCCCAAAAAGAGGTCAAATGTGCACTAAATGCTATTTGGCAGTCTGTAGTAAAAGTGGTCCAATCTGAGGTGTATTACATCAAATGATATTACTATATATACATATTAAATTACATGAATGACAACATTGGATATTCCTTGCTTTGTCGATGTTTTTCGGCAAGTGCAATGTTGTATTTTGCGTATTACCTCAAATAACGCAGTAAAAAACAAGAGTTTGCGTGGTGGGAAGCCATTTTGAAAGAAGACAAAGTGATTAAGTGCAGAGCAGGATTCCTCCGCCGGTCGATGGCGGCTGACCTCCTTTGAAGGACCGCCGTTGCACATTTTGGAATCTTGACTCAATTCATCTCCGCTCCTCGAGACTGCCGCCATCAACAGCGAGGACCTCAGCCGTTGGCCACGGCTCGCCGCTCTCATTTGGACTTTTGACGCCGACATCTCCAGGAGAGAGCTTTTATTTGTTATTTTTTTTTGTCTGTGCATCCCACCGGTCAGATATGCGCTTCAAATAAAGGCCGCACATCACGCGGCGGCCATGCATCTTATGGCTGCTCAGCGCAATTAAGCAGGCTGCGGCATCAAATTCACAGGAGGCCTATGAAAATGTATGAGAGCGATGGAAATACCCACAATGCACCTCTGCAAGCATAGCTGGAATCCTAAACGAGTGCCGAGTCCTCTGGAGCGGAGGAGATGCGAGGAGAGGCGCCGTAATGCGCGCGCACACACACACACACACACACACACACACACCCGCACACACACCCGCACACACACACACACACACACCCGCACACACACACCCCAACTACAGTATGCTGCACTGTAAGTATAATTGATTATTACATTCAGATCCCTATAAGTGGACGTCAACAGCGAACACCTTACCATTTATTGTGAAATAGTATGTACTACGAATAAACACACTAGCAGTTTTACTGCCCGCCGTAGAAGCGGCAGCTATTTATTTATAGAAAGGTAATTATAGCGAAGGAGGCAGCGTCTGTTTTTTTCTATTTGAGGGGAGCTAGATATTGTTTATTTAGCCAGAGCTAAATAAATGATTTCAATAAGCTATTTATTCGTACGTATCATTTTTGTACGTGCAGATGTTCACGTGAAGTGAGACATTCCGCGGATGACATGCCTTGCGATTAATTGAGGTACAAAAGCCAGCGGATCTATTGGAAATAAGGTATTTATTTGAAAGGAGGCCTTCATTTATTTACCCAGAGCACCAGGTGTTTATTTTCATAAGCTATTTATTCGTACATAAATGGAGCTGTTTGGCCACAATACCCAGCAATATGTTTGGAGGAGAAAAGGTGAGGCCTTTAATCCCAGGAACACCATTCCTACCGTCAAGCATGGTGGTGGTAGTATTATGCTCTGGGCCTGTTTTGCTGCCAATTGAACTGGTGCTTTAAATGGGACAATGAAGAAGGAGGATTACCTCCAAATTCTTCAGGACAAGCTAAAATCATCAGCCCGGAGGTTGGGTCTTGGGCGCAGTTGGGTGTTCCAACAGGACAATGACCCCAAACGCACGTCAAAAGTGGTAAAGGAATGGCTAAATCAGGCATAGAATTAAGGTTTTGGAATGGTCTTCCCAAAGTCCTGACTTAAACGTGTGGACAATGTTGAAGAAACAAGTTCATGTCAGAAAACCAACACAAGAGGAGTGGTCAAACATTCAAGCACAAGCTTGTGGATGACTACCAAAAGCGTCTTATTGCTGTATGTATACTTTTGACCCAGCAGATTTGCTCACATATTCAGTAGACCCATAATAAATTCATAAAAGAACCAAACTTCATGAATGTTTTGTGTGACCAACAAGTATGTGCTCCAATCACTCTATCACAAAAAAAACAAGAGTTGTAGAAATGATTGGAAACTCAAGACAGCCATGACATGATGTTCTTTACAAGTGTATGTCAACTTTTGATCACGACTGTGTATTGCTAAATTGTATTCAGCCAACTACAGATAATACCGTAATGATCTCCTCTCTGAGATGCCACCTTATCTTGGTAGAGGAGTTTGCATGTTCCAATGATCCTAGGAGCTAAGTTGTCCGGGGGCTTCAATGCCCCCTGGTAGGGTCTCTCAGGACAAACTGGTCCTAGGATGAGGGACCAGACAAAGAGCAACTCGAACACCTCTATGGAAAGTCAAATTCAAGGAACCTGATTTCCCTTGCTTGGACAAGGGTCACCGGGGCCCACCTATGGAGCCAGGCCCAGAGGTGGGGCTCGATGGCGAGCGCCTGGTAGCCGGGCCTGTCCCCATGGGGCCACTCATAGGAGGGGGGAATAGAGGTTGGGTGTAGTGTGAGCTGGGCGGCAGCCTAATGCAGGGCCTTTGGCGGTCCGATCCTCGGCTACAGAAGCTAGGTCTTGGGACATGGAACGTCACCTCGCTGGAGGGGGAGAAGCCTGAGCTGGTGCACGAGCACCAAACAGCAGCTCAGAGTACCCACCATTTTGGATTCTCTCAAGGGATTACTGAAGAGTGCTCCCTCAGGGGATTCCCTTGTTCTACTGGGTGACTTCAACGCTCACATTGGCAACGACAGTGAAACCAGGAGAGGCGTGATTGGGAAGAACGGCCACCCTGATTTGAACCCGAGTGGTGTTTTGTTATTGGACTTTTGTACTCATCACAGATTGTCCATAACGAACACCATGTTTAAACATAAGGGTGTCCATATGTGCACTTGGCACCAGGACACCCTGGGCCACAGTTTGATGCTCGACTTTGTAGTTGTGTCATCGGATTTGCCGTCTCATGTTTTGGACACTCGGGTGAAGAGAGGGGCGGAGCTTTCTACCAAACCCCACTTGGTGGTGAGTTGGCTCTGATGGTGGGGGAGGTTGCCAGTCACCTGTCAGGCCCAAATGCAGTGTGAAGGTATGCTGGGAATGTCTTGCAAAGTCTCCCATCAGAGAGTTTCAATTCCCATCTCCGGAAGAGCTTTGAACATGTCACAATGGAGGCGCTGGACATTGAGTCCGGATTGACCATGTTCCGTATCTCTATTGTCAAGGTGGCCGATCGGAGCTGTGGCCGCAATGTGGTTGGTGCCTGTCATGGCGGTAATCCCAGAACGGTGAGGGATGCCGTCAAGCTGAAGAAGGAGTCCTATCGGGTCGTTTTGGCTCATGGGATCCTGAAGGCAACGGACAGGTACCGATCGGCCAAGCGGCATGTGGCTTTGGCGGTCGCAGACGCAAAAACTCGGACATGAGGAGTTCGGCAAAACCGTGGAAAATGACGTCCGGATGGCTTCATAGCGATTTTGGACCACCATTCGCCGCCTCAGGAGGGGGAAGCAGTGCACTGTCAACACTGTGTGCCGCTGACCTCAACTCAGGACGTTGTGGATCAGTTGAGGGAATACTTCGAAGACCTCCTCAATACCACCTACACCTCTTCCTATGAGGAAGCAATTCCTGGGGAAACTGTGGTGGGCCCCCCTGTAATTTCTAGGGCTGAGGTTGCTGAGGTAGTTCAAAAACTCCTTAGTGGCAGGGCCCCAGGGGTGGATGTGATCCGTCCGGAGTTCCTTAAGGCTCTGGATGCTGTGGCAAGACTCTGCAGCATTGCATGGACATCTGGGGCAGTGCCTCTGGATTGGCAGATCGGGGTGGTGGTTCCTCTCTTTAAGAAGAGGAATCGGAGGGGATGTTCAAACTATCATGGAATCACACTCCTCAGCCTTCCCGGTAAGGTCTATTAAGGTGTACTGGAGAAGGCTACGTCGGATAGTCGAACCTCGGATTCAGGAAGAGCAGTGTGGTTTTCGTCCTGGTCATGGAACTGTGGACAAGCTCGGCAGGGTTTTTGAGGGTGCATGGGAGTTTTCCCAACCAGTGTACATGTGATTTGTGGACTTGGTGAAGGCCTTCAACCGAGTCTTGTTCACGAGTGAGGGAAGTGTGGATTGTGAGGTCGACAGGCGGATCGATGCGGCGTCTGCAGTGATGCGGACCCTGCATCGTGGTGAAGAAGGAGCTGAGCCGAAAGGCTCGGGTCTCAATTTACCGGTCGATCTACGTTCCCATCCTCACCTATGGTCATGAGCTTTGGGTTATGACCGAAAGGACACGATCACAGGTACAAGCAGTCACAATGAGCGGGGCTCTCCCTTGAAGATAGGAGGGAGCTCAAAGTAAAGCCGCTGCTCCTCCACATCGAAAGGAGCCAGATGAGGTGATTTGGGCATCTGGTCAGGATGCCCCCCCTGGACACCTCCTGGTGTCCAGGGCACGTACGACCGGTAGGAGCCCCCGGGGAAGACCCAGGACACGTTGGGGAGACTATATCTCCTGGCAGTCCTGGGAACGCCTCGGGATCCCCCGGGAGGACCTGGACGAAGTGGCTGGGGAGAGGGAAGTCTGAGCTTAGGCTGCTACCCCCGCCACCCGACCTCGGATAAGCGGAAGAAGATGGATGGATGGATGGAACTACAGATGTCAGGTGTCTATTTCAATTAAGGTATTTATTTACAAGGAAGCATCTATTTTGTGCAAATATTTGTTATATTTGTTTAGTAGTGTGATTAATTGAGGTATGGTGTTTAGTAGAGCATATGTCACTGTTTTTGATGGATGGCTAGGTCTTATGTATAGAGCTACACTGCTAGATCGACATTAATCTTTAACTGTATTTAGTGCACTACGGATGTCAGGAGCGTATATCAAATAAGGTATTTATTTGAGAGGAGCCCCTCCTTTTTTTTTTTTTTTACAAATGCCACAGCTTAGCTCGTGGCACCTTTAGCATTGCTAGTATTTTTTAACTAACGGGGGAACATAAGATGTCGAGTGTTTGTTTCAGGGGAAGAAGTGTGAAGTAATTATTTGAGGCACGGCGTAGAGCAGAGTCCACCGTTTGTGAAATATTGAAATACCTCTCCTGACTTGTGTGACCATCGCACCCAATGATTTTTCCAATAGCCCCCCCGCCCCTGCCCCCCTGCCCCACGATTGGGCACGCTCAGTTAATTCCCTCCGTTGACCTGAAGCCCATTGAACTATTGATCTGACGTGTGTGTGCGTATGCGTGTGTGTGTGTGTGTGTGTGTGTGTGTGTGTGTGTGCCTTTTAATGACGCGTTGGCGAGCCATGGGGGGCACACAGTGCGGCTAGCGCCGTCCGTGGCAACTGAGGGCACCGCGCCGCATCAAGGTCAAACGAAGGACGACGGCGAGTGGTGCAGAATGATGCGAGGAAAATAATAGCGTGCACGCACACGCACAGTAGGGGGGAGATTTTAATAATTCCTGCGCACGCTTACGTCAACATTATTGAAGTAAACAGACACTCATATTGTCATTGAAATAACAGAGCTAGTATTCAGTGGCAGTATTACAGTATGATGCAATAAACTACAGTTATTTAACACATTCATTAGTTGGCAGTATGATGTCATAAAAAAGTACAGTAATCATGGTATGTAACCAATAAGTAGCACGGACAACATCCATAAGTATAAACTCATCACCTCGAATAACATCTTAGTTAATTAATAATGATCATAATAATGATTGTTTTCTGTGTGTGTTTGTTGCTAGGCAGAATTGATTGGGGCACAAACATATGTGCCCCATAGGCGAAGGAAAAATGGACAAACAGAGTTCGGTTCGAAAATGATTACGATGACTCATAATTTTGCAATGCAATCACCGCTCTGTTTGGAATGAGCGGTCGTCTTATTTGAGGTGAGGCGTTTGTGTTTTAGTGGGCGACGCACAACAGTGATCCGTTGAGGCACGGTGTCTACGAGGGCAGAGGCCGCCATTTTCGATGGATCGGCAAATGTTGATCACTGATTTGACGCCGCTGTGTATTTAAAATAAGGCGTTTATTTGAGAGGAGGCCTTTGCTTGGTACAACTGCTTTAGGATTTTTTTTTTTGGTGGACTAGGCGCCTAATTATTAACTGAGGTGGGGCGTCTATTAGAGCAGACGCCACTCATATGCAAACATTACATTTATTTCAAATAAGGTATTTATTTAAGAGGGGGTTTTATATGTAACCTTGCACATTGGTATTTATTTGTTTCCGTGGACAGGGCATCGAGTTATTAACTGCCACTCACATGCAAACATTACGTTTATTTCAAATAAGGTATTTATTTTAGAGAGGGTTTTATGTGTAACCTTGTGCATTGGTATTTATTTGTTTCCGTGGACAGGGCATTGAGTTATTAACTGAGGCGGGGTGTCTATTGGCGCAGCCGGGACTCGATTGCAAATAGTGAGTTTATTTCCAATAAGGTATGTATTTGAGAGGAGGCATTTGTTTTGTGAAACTTGGTGTATGGGTAATTATTTGTTTCAGTAGAAAACGCGCCTCATGATTAACTGAGGTGGGGCATCTAATGCACCACTCAATTGCAAATAGTGTGTTTATTTTAAATAAGGTATTTATTTAAGAAGAGGCATTTTTTTGTGCAACTGTTTGTGCATAAGCATTTATTTGTTCTAATGGACAAGGCGCCTAATTATTAACGGGGATAGGGCCTCTATTAAAGCAGAAGGCACTCATTTGCAAATAGTGGGTTTGTTTCCAATCAGGTATTAATTTGAGAGGAGGCTGTTGTTTTGTGTAACCTTGTGCATGGGTATTTATTTTTTTCAGTGGACAAGGTGCCTAGTAATTAACTGAGGCAGGGTGTCTATTAGAGCAGCCAGCACTCATATGCAAACATTGAGTTTATTTCACATAAGGTATTTATTTTAGAGAGGGTTTTATGTGTAACCTTGTGAATTGGTATTTATTTGTTTCCGTGGACAGGGCATTGAGTTATTAACTGAGGCAGGGTGTCTATTGGAGCAGCCGGGACTCGATTGCAAATAGTGAGTTTATTTCAAATAAGGTATGTATTTGAGAGGAGGCATTTGTTTTGTGAAACTTGGTGTATGGGTAATTATTTGTTTCAGTAGAAAACGCGCCTCATGATTAACTGAGGTGGGGCATCTAATGCACCACTCAATTGCAAATAGTGTGTTTATTTTAAATAAGGTATTTATTTAAGAAGAGGCATTTTTTTGTGCAACTGTTTGTGCATAAGCATTTATTTGTTCTAATGGACAAGGCGCCTAATTATTAACGGGGATAGGGCCTCTATTAAAGCAGAAGGCACTCATTTGCAAATAGTGGGTTTGTTTCCAATCAGGTATTAATTTGAGAGGAGGCTGTTGTTTTGTGTAACCTTGTGCATGGGTATTTATTTTTTTCAGTGGACAAGGTGCCTAGTAATTAGCTGAGGCAGGGTGTTTATTAGAGCAGCCGGCACTCATATGCAAACATTGAGTTTATTTCACATAAGGTATTTATTTTAGAGGGGGCTTTATGTGTAACCTTGTGCATTGGTATTTATTTGTTTCCATAGACAGGGCACCGAGTTATTAACTGAGGCGGGGCGTCTATTAGAGCAGCCGGCACTCGATTGCAAATAGTGAGTTTGTTTCAAATAAGGTATGTATTTGAGATGAGGCCTTTGTTTTGTGAAACTTTGCGTATGGGTAATTATTTGTTTCAGTAGAGAACGCGCCTCGTGATTAACTGAGGTGGGGCGTCTATTGCACTCAATTGCAAATAGTGTTTATTCTAAATAAGGTATTTATTTAAGAAGAGGCTTTTTTTGTGTAACTGTTTGTGCATAAGCATTTATTTGTTCTAATGGACAAAGCGCCTAATTATTAACGGGGATAGGGCGTCTATTAAAGCAGAAGGCAGTCAATTGCAAATAGGGAGTTTGTTTCAAATCAGGTATTCATTTGAGAGGAGGCTGTTGTTTTGTGTAACCCTGTGCATGGCTTTTTATTTGTTTCACTGGACAAAGTGCCTAGTAATTAGTTGAGGTAGGGTGTCTATTAGAGCAGCCGGCACTCAATTGCAAATAGCGTGTTTATTTAAAATAAGGTGTTTATTTGAGAAGAGGCCTTGGCTTTATGCAACTGCTTGTGCATGGGAATTTATTTGTTTCTGTGGACAACGAGCCTAGTGATTAACTGAGGCAAGGGGTTTATTAGAGCAGACACTCAATTAGAAATAGTGTTTATTTGAAATAAGGTATTTATATGAAAAGAGACGTTTATTTATACGAATGCCTAGGTAAGACAATTACACCTGCAGTTGTAGCTTTAGGTGAAGCATTTATCTGCTTCAGTGGATGGACTACCCTGTGATTAATGAAGGCGTGGCGTTTATTAGAGCAGAGGCTACTAAACCTGCTCAATAGGGCTGCTCTGTATTAAATATAAACCATGTATCACCCCTGCCTTGAGTGACTACTGCAAATTCTCTTCCAGCACTTTGTGTTCCCCGCCTTTGAGTGTTTAGCGTCGAGGGAAATGTGACGCTCATGAAAGGATCGATGCCAGCGAAGACCAGCCCAGCGTGACTGATGGCGATGATCCGCCAGCAGAGGCTCAGCGCGTCCTCCAGAGTCCAGCCACAGAGACTCGGGCTCGCTTCGCCATCGCGCGCCGTGATTACTTTTGGGCGGAAAGTTGTGCTACACAAGCAACCATAAAACGTCCAATGAGAAATATATTTTCAATTTTTTTGCTATTATAATGCTGTATTTGGAAAAGACAACATTATTCATATAATCCCTGAATACAACATTATTATTCCTATAGTCATTGAACACAACATTACTATTCCAATGGTTAATTACAACATTATTAATCTTATAGACATCAAATACAATATTCCTACGGTCATTGAATATGTTATTATTGCTATTGTCAATAAATACAACATTATTCATCTTATAGGCATCAAATAAAATATTCCTATGGTCATTGAATACGTTATTATTGCTATTGTCAATAAATACAACATTATTATTCCTATAGTCATTGAACACAACATTAATCCTATGGTCAATAAATTCGTTATTATTGCTATCGCCATTAAATACAACATTATTATTCCAATAGCCGTTGAACACAACATTATTATTCTATTGTCAATGAATACGTTATTATTGCTATCGCCATTAAATACAACATTATTATTCCAATAGCCGTTGAACACAACATTATTATTCCTATTGTCAATGAATACGTTATTATTGCTATCGTCATTTAATACACCATTATTAATCTTATAGGCATCAAATACAATATCCCTATAGTCATTAAATACGTTATTATTGCTATTGTCAATAAATACAACATTATTAATCTTATAGGCATCAAATAAAAATATTCCTATGGTCATTGAATACGTTATTATTGCTATTGTCAATAAATACAATATTATTCCTATAGTCATTGAACACAACATTAATCCTATCGTCAGTAAATACGTTATTTTTGCTATTGTCATTAAATACAACATTATTATTCCTATAGTCATTGAACACAACATTATTATTCAAATTGTCAATAAATACGTTATTATTGCTATGGTCAATAAATACAACATTATTATTTTTTATAGTCATTGAACACAACATTAATCCTATGGTCAAAAAATACGTTTTTGCTATAGTCATTAAATACAACATTATTATTCCTATTGTCAATGAATACGTTATTATTGCTATCGTCATTTAATACACCATTATTAATCTTATAGACATCAAATACAATATCCCTATGGTCATTAAATATGTTATTATTGCTATTGTCAATAAATACAATATTATTAATCTTATAGGCATCAAATAAAAATATTCCTATGGTCATTGAATACGTTATTATTGCTATTGTCAATAAATACAATATTATTCCTATAGTCATTGAACACAACATTAATCCTATCGTCAATAAATACGTTATTTTTGCTATTGTCATTCAATACAACATTATTATTCCTATAGTCATTGAACACAACATTATTATTCAAATTGTCAATAAATACGTTATTATTGCTATGGTCAATAAATACAACATTATTATTTTTTATAGTCATTGAACACAACATTAATCCTATGGTCAAAAAATATGTTTTTGCTATAGTCATTAAATACAAATGTATTATTCCTATAGTCATTGAACACAACATTGTTATTCCTATTGTCAATAAATACGTTATTATTGCTATCCCCATTAAATACAACATTATATACTGTGATGAGGTGGCGACTTGTCCAGGGTGTACCCCGCCTTCCGCCCAAATGCAGCTGAGATAGGCTCCAGCACCCTCCGCAACCCCGAAAGGGACAAGCGGTAGAAAATGAATGGATTATTATTGTTTTAGTCAAGACACAACATTATTCCTAATGTCATTAAATACAATATTATTCTTAATGTCATAAAATACATTATTCCTATAGTCATTAAACTACAGTCCTTAAATATGGCAATAATATTAGTAGTCATTAAACATAACTTTGCTCCTATAGTCTTTAATACAACATTATTATTCTTACTGTCTTTAAATACAGCATTATTCTTCCTACTGTCACTGAATACAACATTATTACTATAGTCATTAAACACAACATTATTATTCCTATAGTCACTGAATACAACATTATTATTATTATAGTTATTGAATACAACATTTATATTACTAAAGTCACTAATCATAACATTATTGTTACAGTCTTTAAATACATCGTTATTATTTCTATAGTCATTAAACATAACATTATTATTCTTACAGTCTTTAAACACAACATAATTATTTCTTTAGTCATTAAATACAACACTATTTTCCAATGTCTCCCTTTCGGACATGTTGAAAATGAAAATATCTAAAATATGTGATGTAACATATTGAAACTACAGTATACATATTCAAAATAAACTTAAAAAAACAATATAGTCATTAAATATAACGATTACATCGGGAGACTAGACTTCTGGACAAAAAAAGTCATAATAACCTACGAAAAAAATCAGGGTAAAGTCGCAATGATCTGAGAATAAAGTCATAATGTCATGAGAAAAAAGCCGTAATTTACATAAATTCAGTTATGAATTTGGTGGAATAAAATCGCGATAAAAGTTTAGTTGTACTTTATGAGAAAAAATTTGTAATACACTAAAATAGTTAGACTAAAGTCGCAATGATACAAATAAAAGTCAATGTCATGAGAAAAATAGTTGGCAGAATAGAATTATATCACAGGTTTAATCGTACTTTTTGAAAAAAAACCTGAATGTCATGAAAATAAAGTTGATAACGGTCCCGGAGCAAAACTTAAGAAAATAAAGTCAAAGAACTAATTTATACCGTCGCAAGATGAGTCCGACTTTTTGAGAAAAAAAAAAGTCAGAACTTACGGAAAAAATAAGGCTTCAGTCGCAATGATGCAAGAATAAAGCCATAATGTCGTGAGAAAAAAGTCGTAAATTATGAAAATGCAGTTATGATTTTGGCAGAATAGAACAGTCCGTGATACAAGTTTAGTTCTACTTTATGAGAAAAAAGGCGTAATACACAAAAATGCAAATATAACTTTGGCACAGTACTGTAGAATCATATAAGTTTAATCGTACATTTCGAGAAAAACCCTGAATGTCACTAGAATCAAGTAAGTAACGATGTGAGAACAAAACTTTCGATCCAAGAACAAAACATTAGAATCGTGAACCCCAAGTTTAATCGTACTCCCTGTGAGTACTTTGATGTGAGAACTTACGAAAATACAGTCAAAGAACACAGAGCCCAATTAAGTTATGTTAATAACAATATCACTAGCATAGTTTCAGCACACGTAATTCATTGTAAGTGCTGTAATTGTTTCGTAAAGTTGGTAACTTTTCACGCAACAGTACGATTTACTTCTCGTAAAACCCGTTTTTTTCTTGTACTACTGCAAATATAGCATTATTGTCCTAAGTGTTTACTTTTCGCAAATACTTCATTTGGAGTCGAGCCTCACCCCCCTCTTCCTCCCCCGCCGGACTAATAAGCAACATGGAGGCCGGTGTGGGCGTGCGGCGAGCCCGCAGTGGAAATGCCAACAGCAAGCTCATATCGCAGCGATTAAAAGTGTCCAGGAGGTAAAAGTACCATAAAACAAACCTGGGGGTGCGTGTTTCCATAGAAACATGCATAAATGTGGTAAACAGGACCAGAGGGAACAATCCTGGCGTCCAATTAAATGCAGCGTGGCCTTATCAGGAGAAGGTACCGGGAGAAGTTTGATGGCTTGAAAGGATGGCGGCTGCAACCACGTCCTCATCCCCAACTTTTCTACACTTTCCAGATCTGCAGAAGCACACCTTTGACAAAAGCACCCCAATCACTGGAGGGTGCGGGTGTACCTAATGAAGTGACCCATGTATAAGGACAACAGGGTAAATGTGTTACTTGTATAGCGCTTTTCTACCTTAAAGGTACTCAAAGCGTTTTGACACTATTTCCACATTCACCCACTCACACACACATTCACACACTGATGGCGGGAGCTGCCATGCAAGGTTAACCAGGACCCATCAGGAGCAAGAGTGAAGTGTCTTGCTCAAGGACACAACGGACATGACGAGGTTGGTAGAAGGTGGGGATCGAACCAGGAACCCTCAGGTTGCTGGCACAGCAACTCTCCCAACCGCGCCACGCCGTCCCTACACCCGCACCCGGTGTACCTAATAAAGTGACCCATGTATAAGGACAGCAGGGTGCGGGTGTACCTAATAAAGTGACCCATGTACAAGGACAGCAGGGTGCGGGTGTACCTAATAAAGTGACCCATAAATAAGGACAACAGGGTGCGGGTGTACCTAATGAAGTGACCCATAAATAAGGACAACAGGGTGCGGGTGTACCTAATAAAGTGACCCATAAACAAGGACAACAGGGTGCGGGTGTACCTAATAAAGTGACCCATAAATAAGGACAATAGGGTGCGGGTGTACCTAATGAAGTGACCCATAAATAAGGACAACAGGGTGCGGGTGTACCTAATAAAGTGACCCATAAATAAGGACAACAGGGTGCGGGTGTACCTAATGAAGTGACCCATAAATAAGGACAACAGGGTGCGGGTGTACCTAATAAAGTGACCCATAAATAAGGACAACAGGGTGCGGGTGTACCTAATAAAGTGACCCATAAATAAGGACAACAGGGTGCGGGTGTACCTAATGAAGTGACCCATAAATAAGGACAACAGGGTGCGGGTGTACCTAATAAAGTGACCCATAAATAAGGACAACAGGGTGCGGGTGTACCTAATAAAGTGACCCATAAATAAGGACGGCAAGGTGCGGGTGTACCTAATAAAGTGACCCATAAATAAGGACAACAGGGTGCGGGTGTACCTAATAAAGTGACCCATAAATAAGGACAACAGGGTGCGGGTGTACCTAATGAAGTGACCCATGAATAAGGACAACAGGGTGCGGGTGTACCTAATAAAATGACCCATACATAAGGACGGCAGGGTGCGGGTGTACCTAATAAAGTGACCCATAAATAAGGACAACAGGGTGCGGGTGTACCTAATAAAGTGACCCATAAATAAGGACAACAGGGTGCGGGTGTACCTAATAAAGTGACCCATAAATAAGGACGGCAAGGTGCGGGTGTACCTAATAAAGTGACCCATAAATAAGGACAACAGGGTGCGGGTGTACCTAATAAAGTGACCCATAAATAAGGACAACAGGGTGCGGGTGTACCTAATGAAGTGACCCATAAATAAGGACAGCAGGGTGCGGGTGTACCTAATAAGGTGACCCATGTATAGGGACAGCAGGGTGCGGGTGTACCTAATAAAGTGACCCATAAATAAGGACAGCAGGGTGCGGGTGTACCTAATAAAGTGACCCATAAATAAGGACAGCAGGGTGCGGGTGTACCTAATAAAGTGACCCATAAATAAGGACAACAGGGTGCGGGTGTACCTAATGAAGTGACCCATAAATAAGGACAACAGGGTGCGGGTGTACCTAATAAAGTGACCCATAAATAAGGACAACAGGGTGCGGGTGTACCTAATAAAGTGACCCATAAATAAGGACAGCAGGGTGCGGGTGTACCTAATAAAGTGACCCATGTATAAGGACAGTAGGGTGCGGGTGTACCTAATAAGGTGACCCATGTATAGGGACAGCAGGGTGCGGGTGTACCTAATAAAGTGACCCATAAATAAGGACAGCAGGGTGCGGGTGTACCTAATAAAGTGACCCATAAATAAGGACAGCAGGGTGCGGGTGTACCTAATAAAGTGACCCATACATAAGGACAGCTGGGTGCGGGTGTACCTAATAAAGTGACCCATAAATAAGGACAGCAGGGTGCGGGTGTACCTAATAAAGTGACCCATAAATAAGGACAGCAGGGTGCGGGTGTACCTAATAAAGTGACCCATGTATAAGGACAGTAGGGTGCGGGTGTACCTAATAAGGTGACCCATAAATAAGGACAGTAGGGTGCGGGTGTACCTAATAGAGTGACCCAAAAATAAGGACAGTAGGGTGCGGGTGTACCTAATAAAGTGACCCATACATAAGGACAGCTGGGTGCGGGTGTACCTAATAAAGTGACCCATGTACAAGGACAGCAGGGTGCGGGTGTACCTAATAAAGTGACCCATGTATAAGGACAGCAGGGTGCGGGTGTACCTAATAAAGTGACCCATGTATAAGGACAGCAGGGTGCAGGTGTACCTAATGAATTGACCCATGTATAAGGCAGCAGGGTGCGGGTGTACCTAATAAAGTGACCCATGTATAAGGACAGCAGGGTGCGGGTGTACCTAATAAAGTGACCCATGTATAAGGACAGCAGGGTGCAGGTGTACCTAATGAATTGACCCATGTATAAGGCAGCAGGGTGCGGGTGTACCTAATAAAGTGACCCATGTATAAGGACAGCAGGGTGCGGGTGTACCTAATAAAGTGACCCATGTATAAGGACAGCAGGGTGCAGGTGTACCTAATGAATTGACCCATGTATAAGGCAGCAGGGTGCGGGTGTACCTACTAAAGTGACCCATAAATAAGGACAGTAGGGTGCGGGTGTACCTAATAGAGTGACCCTAAAATAAGGACAGTAGGGTGCAGGTGTACCTAATAAAGTGACCCATGTATAAGGACAGCTGGGTGCGGGTGTACCTAATAAAGTGACCCATAAATAAGGACAGCTGGGTGCGGGTGTACCTAATAAAGTGACCCATGTATAAGGACAGCAGTGAGCGGGTGTACCTAATAAAGTGACCCATACATAAGGACAGCTGGGTGCGGGTGTACCTAATAAAGTGACCCATGTATAAGGACAGCAGGGTGCGGGTGTACCTAATAAAGTGACCCATAAATAAGGACAGCAGTGAGCGGGTGTACCTAATAAAGTGACCCATACATAAGGACAGCTGGGTGCGGGTGTACCTAATAAAGTGACCCATGTATAAGGACAGCAGGGTGCGGGTGTACCTAATAAAGTGACCCATGTATAAGGACAGCAGGTTGCGGGTGTACCTAATAAAATGACCCATGTATAAGGACAGTAGGGTGCGGGTGTACCTAATAAAGTGACCCATGTATAAGGACAGCAGGGTGCGGGTGTACCTAATAAAGTGACCCATGTATAAGGACAGCAGGGTGCAGGTGTACCTAATGAATTGACCCATGTATAAGGCAGCAGGGTGCGGGTGTACCTATTAAAGTGACCCATAAATAAGGACAGTAGGGTGCGGGTGTACCTAATAGAGTGACCCAAAAATAAGGACAGTAGGGTGCGGGTGTACCTAATAAAGTGACCCATGTATAAGGACAGCAGGGTACGGGTGTACCTAATAAAGTGACCCATAAATAAGGACAGTAGGGTGTGGGTGTACCTAATAAAGTGACCCATGTATAAGGACAGCAGGGTGCGGGTGTACCTAATAAAGTGACCCATGTATAAGGACAGCAGGGTGCAGGTGTACCTAATGAATTGACCCATGTATAAGGCAGCAGGGTGCGGGTGTACCTAATAAAGTGACCCATGTATAAAGCAGCAGGGTGCGGGTGTACCTATTAAAGTGACCCATAAATAAGGACAGTAGGGTGCAGGTGTACCTAATGAATTGACCCATGTATAAGGCAGCAGGGTGCGGGTGTACCTAATAAAGTGACCCATGTATAAGGACAGCAGGGTGCGGGTGTACCTAATAAAATGACCCATGTATAAGGACAGCAGGGTGCGGGTGTACCTAATAAAGTGACCCATGTATAAGGACAGCAGGGTGCAGGTGTACCTAATGAATTGACCCATGTATAAGGCAGCAGGGTGCGGGTGTACCTAATAAAGTGACCCATGTATAAAGCAGCAGGGTGCGGGTGTACCTATTAAAGTGACCCATAAATAAGGACAGTAGGGTGCGGGTGTACCTAATAGAGTGACCCAAAAATAAGGACAGTAGGGTGCGGGTGTACCTAATAAAGTGACCCATGTATAAGGACAGCAGGGTGCGGGTGTACCTAATAAAGTGACCCATAAATAAGGACAGCAGTGAGCGGGTGTACCTAATAAAGTGACCCATACATAAGGACAGCTGGGTGCGGGTGTACCTAATAAAGTGACCCATGTATAAGGACAGCAGGGTGCGGGTGTACCTAATAAAGTGACCCATAAATAAGGACAGCAGTGAGCGGGTGTACCTAATAAAGTGACCCATACATAAGGACAGCTGGGTGCGGGTGTACCTAATAAAGTGACCCAAAAATAAGGACAGTAGGGTGCGGGTGTACCTAATAAAGTGACCCATGTATAAGGACAGCAGGGTGCGGGTGTACCTAATAAAGTGACCCATAAATAAGGACAGCTGGGTGCGGGTGTACCTAATAAAGTGACCCATAAATAAGGACAGCAGTGAGCGGGTGTACCTAATAAAGTGACCCATGTATAAAGCAGCAGGGTGCGGGTCTACCTATTAAAGTGACCCATAAATAAGGACAGTAGGGTGCGGGTGTACCTAATAAAGTGACCCATGTATAAGGACAGCAGGGTGCGGGTGTACCTAATAAAGTGACCCATAAATAAGGACAGCAGTGAGCGGGTGTACCTAATAAAGTGACCCATACATAAGGACAGCTGGGTGCGGGTGTACCTAATAAAGTGACCCATGTATAAGGACAGCAGGGTGCGGGTGTACCTAATAAAGTGACCCATAAATAAGGACAGCAGTGAGCGGGTGTACCTAATAAAGTGACCCATACATAAGGACAGCTGGGTGCGGGTGTACCTAATAAAGTGACCCAAAAATAAGGACAGTAGGGTGCGGGTGTACCTAATAAAGTGACCCATGTATAAGGACAGCAGGGTGCGGGTGTACCTAATAAAGTGACCCATGTATAAGGACAGCAGTGAGCGGGTGTACCTAATAAAGTGACCCATGTATAAGGACAGCTGGGTGCGGGTGTACCTAATAAAGTGACCCATAAATAAGGACAGCAGTGAGCGGGTGTACCTAATAAAGTGACCCATACATAAGGACAGCTGGGTGCGGGTGTACCTAATAAAGTGACCCATAAATAAGGACAGTAGGGTGCGGGTGTACCTAATAAAGTGACCCATGTATAAGGGCAGTAGGGTGCGGGTGTACCTAATAGAGTGACCCAAAAATAAGGACAGTAGGGTGCAGGTGTACCTAATAAAGTGACCCATACATAAGGACAGCAGTGAGCGGGTGTACCTAATAAAGTGACCCATACATAAGGACAGCTGGGTGCGGGTGTACCTAATAAAGTGACCCATGTATAAGGACAGCAGGGTGCGGGTGTACCTAATGAAGTGACCCATAAATAAGGACAGCAGTGAGCGGGTGTACCTAATAAAGTGACCCATGTATAAGGACAGCAGGGTGCGGGTGTACCTAATAAAGTGACCCATACATAAGGACAGCTGGGTGCGGGTGTACCTAATAAAGTGACCCATACGTAAGGACAGCTGGGTGCGGGTGTACCTAATGAAGTGACCAATGTATAAGGACAGCAGTCGACTATCGCTGCGATACAATCCCCTCACTCTCTGATGCTAATAATATCGACTTTGTCTTCGACAGCAACCGTCCTCGATTGGTTGCGTCAAGACGACGAGAGGCGTGTCGGCGGCCATTGATCTGGGAAGGAACCTGCAGCAAATGGCGGCCGTAATTAATGGCTATCGATGCGAGGCGGGCAGCGGCGACGAGAGGATCATCGACGCGCTGATGTGTTTGTGTAAGCGGCGTCTCGCGGATTAGCATAACCGCCTCGGGCCGTGATTGAAAACGAAGCGAGTTAGCGTGTCGAATATTTTTTACGGGTTTGTACACCGTTCTAAAAATGGATCTTCTCCTGACGAGCAGGTTTTTATCTTCCTTTGAAGGGCAGAAAAGGAGCATCAGGAGGAGCTCAGCCTGTCGAGGCTCGTTTCCCGTGATGACCCTGAACGCATCATGACCCGATGTAGTGTTGAAAGCAGGCCTGACATGAGCTCTTTACAAGTGACTTTTTATGGTAAATAAGTGTGCATAGAGGCTGGTTACGAGCACCAAACGGAAGGAAAACCTAGCAGAAGATGCAAACTAAAAGTGTTAGCATTTGAAGTAGGAAGAAAGAAACGTGATGTATAGCACAACTCATTAGCATCAAAGCTACGGACGACATTTTGTTTTTCTTCAGCGGATATGCTGACCTAGCATGACGTTGACGTTAAAAAGTGTGACGTTAGCATATAGCTAACCTGGCTATGCTAGTGCTGCTAACGTTTGCGTCCTCCTGTCCCACTCAGTTACATTTTTGTATGCGATATATAGCACACCTCGTTAGCATCCAAGGCCTAAACGGCATTTTTATTTTCTTCAGCGAATATGCGCACATAGCACGATGTTGGCGTTAAAAATTGTTATGTTAGCACTGTAGCGCTGTTGCGTCGTCCTGTCCTAATCTTTAATTATGTTGTTGTATTGTGATATTTGGCACGTCATTAGGATTGACATTTTGGTTTTCTTTAGTGATTATACTAACCTAGCACGACGATGCCATTAAAAATTTTAACGTTAGCGCTGTAGCTAACAAAGCTATGCTAGTGCTGCTAACATTTGCGCCCTCCTGTTCCACTCTCTATGTTGTTGTATGGGATATATGTATATAGCACAGCTCATTAGCATCAAAGCTACAGACCACATTTTGTTTTTCTTCATCGAATATGCTAAACTAGCACGATGTTGCCATTAAAAATTGTAATGTAAACCTCTAGCTAACATAAATATGCTAGTGCTGCTATTGTTTACGTTCTCCTGTCCCACTCCTCAATGGTAATGTTAATGCGATATATAGCACAGGTTATTAGCATCAAAGCTACGGACCACATTTTGTTTTTTGTCAGCGAATATGCTAACCTAGCACGACATTGCTGGTAAAAGGTGCAACGTTAGCACTGTTGCTCACATAGCTATACTAGCGCTGCTGATGTTTACATCCTCCTGTACATCCTCCTGAATGTTATGTTATATGCAAAACATATAGCACACTTTATCATACTTGCTAACCTTGAGACCTTCGAATTTGGGAGATTGGGGGAGGGTGTATATTGTAGCTCGGAGGAGTTAGGGATGCAAGGGATTCTGGGTATTTGTTCTGTTGTGTTTATGTTGTGTTACGGTGCGGATGTTCTCCCGAAATGTGTTTGTCATTCTTGTTTGGTGTGGGTTCACAGTGTGGCGCATATTTGTAACAGTGTTAAAGTTGTTTATACAGGCACCCTCAGTGTTACCTGTGTGGCTGTTGATCAAGTATGTCTTGCAGTCACTTTTTTTTTGTTCTGTAAATATGCTGACCTACCACGACGTTGCCATTAACCCTTGTGTGGTGTTGTGGGACCCGTTTTCATTTTTTATTAAAAGAAAAATGTCTCCGTTTCACCAATCAAACAGAGCCAGGCGGTCACATGATTAACAAGCTTAAGCTTACATGAACTCAACGTCAAATTTGAGGAAGCACATGGCGCTAAGTAACGTTAGTAGATATTTTGGCTGTCACCGTAGGCTGACGTTAGCTTCCCTGCTATGAACCACTGTCAAATGTACATCGCGTGGGGACATTTATTAACGCACTGCAGCCTCATAGACAGACAGAGACACACACACACTCACGCGCACAGTCGCACACACACTCACGCATGCATAGAAACACCAATCAGAAGTGCACAGTGTGTTCCCAGGTGCAGCCCAGACCTATCAGTTTATGGTTTGCGTAAAGGCTAACTTGTTATTTTCCTTTGTAACATCTGCCTACTGAGCCTAAGGTGCTGTTAAGTTATTGTGGCTCAATTTGCCTTAATTTTTTTTTAATGTTAATGTATTATTATTTAAAGGCCTACTGAAATGAATTTTTTTTATTTAAACGGGGATAGCAGATCTATTCTATGTGTCATACTTGATCATTTCGCGATATTGCCATATTTTTGCTGAAAGGATTTAGTATAGAACAACGACGATAAAGATTGCAACTTTTGGTATCTGATAAAAAAAAGGCTTGCACCTACCGGAAGTAGCGTGACGTAGTCAGTTGAACATATACGCAAAGTTCCCTATTGTTTACAATGATGGCCGCATGAAGTGAGAGAGATTCGGACCGAGAAAGCGACAATTTCCCCATTAATTTGAGCGAGGATGAAAGATTTGTGGATGAGTAAAGTGCAAGTGAAGGACTAGTGGGGAGTTGAAGCTATTCAGATAGGGAAGATGCTGTGAGAGCCGGGGGTGACCTGATATTCAGCTGGGAATGACTACAACAGTAAATAAACACAAGACATATATATACTCTATTAGCCACAACACAACCAGGCTTATATTTAATATGCCACAAATTAATCCTGCATAAAAACACCTACGTGTTTGTTATGCTAGCTCCTCTGCTAGCTCCTAGCTTCATAGAACACGCCAATACAATTGAAACACCTGATCAACACACACAATCACTCAGCCCAAAAGACCGTTCACCTAACCCAAGGTTCATAAAGCTTATATATTTTTAAAAAGTTACGTACGTGACGCGCACATACGGTCAAGCTATCAAATGTTTAGCAGCCAAGGCTGCATACTCACGGTACCTGATATTCAGCTGGGAATGACTACAACAGTAAATAAACACAAGACATATATATACTCTATTAGCCACAACACAACCAGGCTTATATTTAATATGCCACAAATTAATCCTGCATAAAAACACCTGCGTGTTTGTTATGCTAGCTCCTAGCTCCTCTGCTAGCTCCTAGCTCCATAGAACACGCCAATACAATTCAAACACCTGATCAACACACACAATCACTCAGCCCAAAAGACCGTTCACCTAACCCAAGGTTCATAAAGCTTATATATTTTTAAAAAGTTACGTACGTGACGCGCACGTACGGTACGGTACGTGTTATGCTAGCTCCTAGCTCCTCTGCTATCTCCTAGCTCCATAGAACACGCCAATACAATTCAAACACCTGATCAACACACACAATCACTCAGCCCAAAAGACCGTTCACCTAACCCAAGGTTCATAAAGCTTATATATTTTTAAAAAGTTACGTACGTGACGCGCACGTACGGTACGGTACGTGTTATGCTAGCTCCTAGCTCCTCTGCTATCTCCTAGCTCCATAGAACACGCCAATACAATTCAAACACCTGATCAACACACACAATCACTCAGCCCAAAAGACCGTTCACCTAACCCAAGGTTCATAAAGCTTATATATTTTTAAAAAGTTACGTACGTGACGCGCACGTACGGTACGGTACGTGTTATGCTAGCTCCTCTGCTAGTTTTAGTTGCTTAAGAGATTTTCCTGCCTCTGAATTTGCTCATTGCTATTTTTATGTTTTTGTGCATTATTTGTTGCCGTCATCATTAAACGAACAGGTTACTCATCACTTACTCAGTACTTGAGTAGTTTTTTCACAACATACTTTTTACTTTTACTCAAGTAAATATTTGGGTGACTACTCCTTACTTTTACTTGAGTAATACATCTCTAAAGTAACAATACTCTTACTTGAGTACAATTTCTGGCCACTCTACCCACCTCTGATTAAAATCCCCAAAATGCAACGGGTCCATCAGACCCACAAACGCTGGGTGAGTAACAACAATATGAACATTACACAAGGGTTAAATATAACGTAAACATCCAGCTAACATAGATATGCTAGTACTGCTGACGGCATTTTGTTTTTCTTCATTGTACCGTTAGCACTGTGGCTAACTAACATAGCTATGCTAATGCTGCTGACGTTTACGTCTCAAAAGCTCAGCACCCTTCCAGAGCGTCATGTGACATAAAACAGTCCTAATTAGACCCCAAAGTAGGACATCACCTTGTTATGGAAGCAATTGTCTCGCCATTTGGAAGGGATTGGGAACAACTGGTGACTTTGGGACGTGTCCTCCATAAGCACGTTTGGACATGGAAGTGGATCTAGGAAGAAGAAAGGAGGCACAGACACAATCACCTTATCAAAGAGACACACAGCTGAAGACGGAGACAAAAAGACGGGCGGGAGAGCAAAACAAAGCGAGGCTGAGATTTCGCCGCTACTTGCTGATTTGCTGAGGCTCGTAATCCCCCTCCTTGTCTCCGACACGCCAGATTCTCTTCTTCCCCCCCAAAGTATTTCCGAGAGCGGGGGACCAATCCCACGCTCTAAGCCCGGAACATCGCAGAAGTCCCAGAAAAGTGTTTTTAGCTCCTTTTAAAGGACGGCATCAAAAAGAAGCTTTACTGGCCTGTCCAGCCTCGTTGCTTTGATGAGCCTGAACGCATCGTGATGCGTTTGTGGGAATGAACTTCAGCATGGACTTTATTGGAAGCACACAATAGTTAACATTAAATGGGTGCTATCATATAACAGATATTAAATATTCGTTTTTTTTATGAAAACCAAAGGTGAGAAAATTGATCAACTACTTCACTTTTGAGAAGCGATACGATCCAACGCTCGCTTTTCAGATTTTTGGGGTTTCCAGAACGTCATGTTGCGCCACAAGCCCGTCCAGTTCATACGCCCACAACTTTGTAAAAACTAAGGCTTTGCTACTCATCTTAAAATAAATATCCATCATTTCGCTACAGACTGATGTTAGGCAAACAAAGCTAATTAGCATTAACGCTACATACAATATTTTGTTTTTCTTCAGCGAACATGCTAATACCTAAGCTTGACTTTTTCCTGTTAAGTTTTCTGTTAGCACTTTGCTAGTGTTGCTAATGTTTGCGTCTTCCTGTCCCACTCCTGAATGTTATTTTGTTGTATGCGATATATCGCGAAGCTCGTTAGCATTAAAGCCGTAGATGACATTTTGTTTCTCTCCAGCAAATATGCTAACCTATTATATTTGTTGCTGTTAAAAACAGCAACGTTAACCCGTAGCTAACATAGCTATGCTAGTCTCGCTAATATTTACGTCCTCTCCCGCTCCTGAAAGTTACGTTGTTTTATGGGATATATAGCGCAACTCATTAGCATCAAAGCTACAGCCAAATCCTGTGCTAACTGTTAGCATTTCAGTTTAGCTTTGGTTCTTCAACATTCACACTAAATTTCTACCAAAATTAGCATTTTAATCAGCATTAGTCGTTAAAAAGTGTAACACTCGCATGTAGCCTACATAGCTATGCTAGTCTCGCTAATGTTTACGTCCTCTCCCACTCCTGAATGTTACGTTGTTTAATGGGATATGTAGCGCAACTCATTAGCATCAAAGCTACAGACAATAACCTGAGCTAACCTTTAGCATTTCCGTTCGGCTTTGGCTCTTCAACATTCACACTAAATTTCTACCAAAATTAGCATTTTAATTAGCATTAGCCGTTAAAAAGTGTAACGCTCGCATGTAGCTAACATAGCTATGCTTGTCTCGCTGATGTTTACGTCCTGTCCCGCTCCTGAATGTTACGTTGTTTTATGGGATAGATAGCGCAACTCATTAGCATCAAAGCTACAGTCAAATCCTGTGCTAACTGTTAGCATTTCAGTTTAGCTTTGGTTCTTCAACATTCACACTAAATTTCTACCAAAATTAGCATTTTAATCAGCATTAGTCGTTAAAAAGTGTAACGCTCGCATGTAGCCTACATAGCTATGCTAGTCTCGCTAATGTTTACGTCCTCTCCCACTCCTGAATGTTACGTTGTTTAATGGGATATGTAGCGCAACTCATTAGCATCAAAGCTACAGACAATAACCTGTGCTAACCTTTAGCATTTCCGTTCGGCTTTGGCTCTTCAACATTCACACTAAATTTCTACCAAAATTAGCATTTTAATTAGCATTAGCCGTTAAAAAGTGTAACGCTCGCATGTAGCTAACATAGCTATGCTTGTCTCGCTGATGTTTACGTCCTGTCCCGCTCCTGAATGTTACGTTGTTTTATGGGATATATAACGCAACTCATTAGCATCAAAGCTACAGAAAATAACCAGTGCTAACTGTTAGCATTCCAGTTCAGCTTTGGTTCTTCAACATTCACACTAAATAAATACTAAAATTAGCATTTTAATTAGCATTAATCGTTAAAAAGTGTAATGCTAGCATGTAGCCTACATAGCTATGCTAGTCTCGCTAATGTTTACGTCCTCTCCCACTCCTGAATGTTACGTTGTTTAACGGGATATATAGTGCAACTCATTAGCATCGAAGCTACAGACAATAACCCGTGCTAACTGTTAGCATTTCAGTTTGGCTTCGGCTCTTCAACATTCACACTACATTTCTACCAAAATTAGCATTTTTAATTAGCATTAGCCATTAAAAAGTGTAATGCTGGCATGTAGCCTAAATAGCTATGCTAGTCTCGCTAATATTTACGTCCTCTCCCACTCCTGAATGTTACGTTGTTTAATGGGATATATAGTGCAACTCATTAGCATCAAAGCTACAGACACTAACCTGTGCTAACTGTTAGCATTTCAATTCGGCTTTGGCTCTTCAACATTCACACTAAAATTCTACCAAAATTAGCATTTTTAATTAGCATTAGCCGTTAAAAAGTGTAACGCTAGCATGTAGCCTACATAGCTATGCTAGTCTCGCTAATATTTACGTCCTCTCCAACTCCTGAATGCTACGTTGTTTTATGGGATATATAGCGCAACTTGTTAGCATCAAAGCTACAGACAATAACCTGTGCTAACTGTTAGCATTTCAGTTCGGCTTTGGTTCTTCAACATTCACACTAAAATTCTACCAAAATTAGCATTTTTAATTAGCATTAGCCATTAAAAAGTGTAATGCTAGCATGTAGCCTAAATAGCTATGCTAGTCTCGCTAATATTTACGTCCTCTCCCACTCCTGAATGTTACGTTGTTTAATGGGATATATAGCGCAACTCATTAGCATCAAAGCTACAGACACTAACCTGTGCTAACTGTTAGCATTTCAGTTCGGCTTTGGCTCTTCAACATTCACACTAAAATTCTACCAAAATTTGCATTTTTAATTAGCATTAGCCATTAAAAAGTGTAATGCTAGCATGTAGCCTAAATAGCTATGCTAGTCTCGCTAATATTTACGTCCTCTCCCACTCCTGAATGTTACGTTGTTTAATGGGATATATAGCGCAACTCATTAGCATCAAAGCTACAGACACTAACCTGTGCTAACTGTTAGCATTTCAGTTCGGCTTTGGCTCTTCAACATTCACACTAAAATTCTACCAAAATTAGCATTTTTAATTAACATTAGCCATTAAAAAGTGTAATGCTAGCATGTAGCCTAAATAGCTATGCTAGTCTCGCTAATATTTACGTCCTCTCCCACTCCTGAATGTTACGTTGTTTAATGGGATATATAGCGCAACTCATTAGCATCAAAGCTACAGACACTAACCTGTGCTAACTGTTAGCATTTCAATTCGGCTTTGGCTCTTCAACATTCACACTAAAATTCTACCAAAATTAGCATTTTTAATTAGCATTAGCCGTTAAAAAGTGTAACGCTAGCATGTAGCCTACATAGCTATGCTAGTCTCGCTAATATTTACGTCCTCTCCAACTCCTGAATGCTACGTTGTTTTATGGTATATATAGCGCAACTTGTTAGCATCAAAGCTACAGACAATAACCTGTGCTAACTGTTAGCATTTCAGTTCGGCTTTGGTTCTTCAACATTCACACTAAAATTCTACCAAAATTAGCATTTTTAATTAGCATTAGCCATTAAAAAGTGTAATGCTAGCATGTAGCCTAAATAGCTATGCTAGTCTCGCTAATATTTACGTCCTCTCCCACTCCTGAATGTTACGTTGTTTAATGGGATATATAGCGCAACTCATTAGCATCAAAGCTACAGACACTAACCTGTGCTAACTGTTAGCATTTCAGTTCGGCTTTGGCTCTTCAACATTCACACTAAAATTCTACCAAAATTAGCATTTTTAATTAGCATTAGCCATTAAAAAGTGTAATACTAGCATGTAGCCTAAATAGCTATGCTAGTCTCGCTAATATTTACGTCCTCTCCCACTCCTGAATGTTACGTTGTTTAATGGGATATATAGCGCAACTCATTAGCATCAAAGCTACAGACACTAACCTGTGCTAACTGTTAGCATTTCAGTTCGGCTTTGGCTCTTCAACATTCACACTAAAATTCTACCAAAATTAGCATTTTTAATTAGCATTAGCCATTAAAAAGTGTAATGCTAGCATGTAGCCTAAATAGCTATGCTAGTCTCGCTAATATTTACGTCCTCTCCCACTCCTGAATGTTACGTTGTTTAATGGGATATATAGTGCAACTCATTAGCATCAAAGCTACAGACACTAACCTGTGCTAACTGTTAGCATTTCAATTCGGCTTTGGCTCTTCAACATTCACACTAAAATTCTACCAAAATTAGCATTTTTAATTAGCATTAGCCGTTAAAAAGTGTAACTCTAGCATGTAGCCTACATAGCTATGCTAGTCTCGCTAATATTTACGTCCTCTCCAACTCCTGAATGCTACGTTGTTTTATGGGATGTATAGCGCAACTTGTTAGCATCAAAGCTACAGACACTAACCTGTGCTAACTGTTAGCATTTCAGTTCGGCTTTGGTTCTTCAACATTCACACTAAATTTCTACCAAAATTAGCATTTTAATTAGCATTAGCCGTTACAAAGTGTAACGCTAGCATGTAGCCTACATAGCTATGCTAGTCTCGCTAATGTTTACGCCCTCTCCCACTCCTGAATGCTACATTGTTACATGGGATATATAGCACAACCCGAAAAAATATAGCATTTCAGTTCGGCTTTGGCTCTTCAACATTCACACAAAATTTCGACCAAAATTTGCATTTGCTAGTTCTTTTCAAAAAAACTGATATATTGTACTCGTTTTAAAGGTGAAAACTACCAAAATGGCCTCCGCATCTTTTGATTTGTCAGCCTGTGGCCCTTAGTGCAAAAACTTTGGGCACCCCTGGCCTAGCATGACGCATCAAAGCTACAGACAATAACCTGTACTGACTGTTAGCATTTTAGTTCGGCTTCGGCTCTTCAACATTCACACTAAATTTCTACCAAAATTAGCATTTTAATTAGCATAAGCCGTTAAAAAGTGTAATGCTCGCATGTAGCCTACATAGCTATGCTAGTCTCGCTAATGTTTACGTCCTCTGCCACTCCTGAATGTTACGTTGTTTAATGGGATATATAGTGCAACTCATTAGCATCAAAGCTACAGACACTAACCTGTGCTAACTGTTAACATTTCAGTTCGGCTTCGGCTCTTCAACATTCACACTACCGTATTTTTCGGACTATAAGTCGCAGTTTTTTTCATAGTGCGACTTATACTCAGGAGCGACTTGTGTGTGAAATTATCAACACATTACCGTAAAATATAAAATGATATTATTTAGCTCATTCACGTAAGAGACTAGACGTATAAGATTTCATGGGATTTAGCGATTAGGAGTGACAGATTGTTTGGTAAACGTATAGCATGTTCTATATGTTATAGTTATTTGAATGACTCTTACCATAATATGTTACGTTAACATACCAGGCACGTTCTCAGTTGGTTATTTATGCCTCATATAACGTACACTTATTCAGCCTGTTGTTCACTATTCTTTATTTATTTTAAATTGCGACCAAAACGAGCATTTTCTAGTTCTTTAAAAAAACTAACGTTTGCGTCCTGTGCCGCTCCGAAATGTCATGTTGTTGCGTGTGATGTATTTAGAACAGCTAATTAGCATTAAAGCTGGGTTCATGCCAAGGCTTCACCACATGTATTAAAACACCGAGTACATCCGAGAGTGTTTTTGTTACCACTTTCTAGACGTCACAACTTGTTTTCTTCTTCCTCTGCGGGCCTGATGGCTCCTTTTGTTTTTTTTCCAATGTTCCACTCTCCTGGTGGCCTGGGGGCTCTTAGCGGCCTGCCGCAAGAAATCATACCCCGCATGGCCGGAGACGCGCAATCACCGCGCCTCTCTGGCTCTGCGGCGGCTAAAAATCAAGCGCTCACCTCCCCCTGCTCTCACTTTTTTTAACGCGAGCGGGTCAAAAGCGTCACACGCCGTCCTCCATTACACACTGCAGCTGTTTCCAAAATGGCTGCCCGTGCGTTTCCTGGAGCGCATACAGATTAGGATTATGGAGCTTCTTTGTCGGCAACTTTTAATCAGGGGTGTGCACCCCCCCCCCCCCCCCCCCCCTCGGGGGGTTTAAGGCGGGGGTTGTTTAAACGTTTGGAGCCCGGAGAGATGAATTATTGAGGAGGGGATGTTTCGCCGACGTCATCGCGCCCACGCCGCCTTGACAAAAAAATGCACGGCGACCTCCTCCTTTCCATCCTCCTCCTCCTCCTCCTGCACCCGGAACCGGTTTGATCCTGATTGCAGACGCTGCAATTTCCAGAACGATCCGCAGCAACCACCGCCCCCTCCTACCCCCCGCGGTGTCCTGCACGCGTGGTCCTCCGATATCGACAGCATTGACGGAAGAGAGGCCTTTCGCTGAGTCATCAGAACCAGCAAACAGCAATACTGAAGTCAATAACAATAAATGTGCATCTTATATTATTACAATTGGAATATTTTTGTATATTATAACACTAATTAACCTGTTTCCAATTTGTACAACAATGATAGTATTTGTATGATAATTATCCTATTTGTACAAAAAGGTTGTATGCTAATTATCGTATTTGTACACTAATTATCATAGTTGTATGCTAATTGTGTACGTGAATTATCGTATTGGTACAATACAATAGTTCGTTTTTAATATTTATTTTTGTATTGGTTTTATATTTATTTTTGTTTTTGTTTTTATTCAGTCATTGGTGGAGCTAAGGATAATATTTGAATATTGTTTTTAATATTGTTGTGCAGCACTTTGGAAACATTTCTGTTGATTAAATGCTATACAAATAAAGTGGATTGGATTGGTACGCTATTTATCATATTTGTACGATAATTGTTGCATTTGTACTATAATCAACGTGGTTGTATTTTGATTATCTTATTTGTACGCTATTGTCATATTTGTATGCTATTTTGTACGTCAATTATTATATTTGTATGCGAATGATCGTATTTGTACACTAATTACCGCATTTGTACGCTAAAAAAATGTGTTCATGCTAATTATCGTATTTGTACACTAATTATCATAGTTGTATGCTAATTGTGTACATGAATTATTGTATTGGTACGCTAATTATCATATTTGTACGCTAATGGTTGCATTTGTACTATAATCAATGTGGTTGTATTTTGATTATTGTATTTGTACGCTATTGTCATATTTGTATGCTATTTTGTACGGCAATTATTATATTTGTAGGCTAATCATCGTATTAGTAGCCAAATTTCGTCCACTCATTATCGTATTTGTACACTAATTATCATAGTTGTATGCTAATTGTGTACGTGAATTATTGTATTTGTACGTTAGTTATCATATTTGTACGCTAATTGTTGTATTTGTACTATAATCAACGTGGTTGTATTTTGATTATCGTATTTGTACGCTTTTGTCATATTTGTATGCTATTTTGTACGTCAATTATTATATTTGTATGCGAATGATCGTATTTGTACACTAATTACCGCATTTGTACGCTAAAAAAATGTGTTCATGCTAATTATCGTATTTGTACACTAATTATCATAGTTGTATGCTAATTGTGTACATGAATTATTGTATTGGTACGCTAATTATCATATTTGTACGCTAATGGTTGCATTTGTACTATAATCAATGTGGTTGTATTTTGATTATTGTATTTGTACGCTATTGTCATATTTGTATGTTATTTTGTATGCCAATTATTATATTTGTAGGCTAATCATCGTATTAATAGCCAAATTTTGTCCACTCATTATCGTATTTGTACACTAATTATCATAGTTGTATGCTAATTGTGTACGTGAATTATTGTATTTGTACGCTAGTTATCATATTTGTACGCTAATTGTTGTATTTGTACTATAATTAATGTGGTTGTATTTTGATTATCGTATTTGTACGCTATTGTCATATTTGTATGCTATTTTGTACGTCAATTATTGTATTGGTACGCTAGTTATCATATTTGTACGCTAATTGTTGTATTTGTACTATAATTAATGTGGTTGTATTTTGATTATCGTATTTGTACGCTATTGTCATATTTGTATGCTATTTTGTACGTCAATTATTGTATTTGGAAGTGAATGATCGTATTTGTACACTAATTACCGTATTTGTACGCTAAAAAATTGTGTTCATACTATAATTAATGTAGCTGTATTTTAATCATTGCATTTGTAAGCTAAATATCGTATGTGTGCACTAATTATCATAGTTGTATGCTAGTCTTGTACATGAATTATTGAATTGGTACGCTAATTATCGTATTCGTAGCCAAATTTTGTCCACTAATTACCGTATTTGTACGCTAAAAATTGTGTTCATACTATAAATAATGTAGCTGTATTTTAATCATTGCATTTGTAAGCTAAATATCGTAAGTGTGCACTAATTATCATAGTTGCATGCTAATTTTGTACATGAATTATTGAATTGGTACGCTAACTATCGTATTTGTAGCCAAATTTTGTCCACTAATTATCGTATTTGTACACTAATTGTTGTATGCTAATTGTTGTAGTCATACTATTATTATTGTAGCTGTATTTTAATTATTGCATATGTACGCTAAATATCGGATTTATACTCTAATTTTGTACGCTAATTGTTGTTTTTGTACTATAATCAATGTGGTTGCATTTTAATTATTGTACTTGTAGGCTAATTGTCATATTTGTATGCTATTTTGTTTGTGAACTAATATATTTTTATGCGAATGATCGTATTTGTACACTAATTACCGTTCGTCCTATAAATAATGTAGCTGTATTTTGATTATTGCATTTGTAAGCTAAATATTGTATGTGTGCACTAATTATCATAGTTGTATGCTAACTTTGTACGTGAATTATTGAATTGGTACGCTAAATATCGTATTTGAAGGCAAACTATGTACACTATCGTATTTGTATGCTAATTGTTGTATTTGTACTATAATCAATATGGTTGTAATTTAACTATGCTATTGTCAATTTGTATGCTTTTTTGTACGTGAATTATTATATCTGTATGCTAATCATCGTATTAGTAGCCAAATTTTGTCCACTAATTATCGTAATTGTACACTAATTATCATAGTTGTATGCTAATTGTGTACGTGAATTATTGTATTGGTTCGCTAGTTATCATATTTGTACGCTAATTGTTGTATTCGTACTATAATCAACGTGGTTGTATTTTGATTATCGTATTTGTACGCTATTGTCATATTTGTATGCTATTTTGTACGTCAATTATTATATTTGTATGCAAATGATCGTATTTGTACAATAATTACCGTATTTGTATGCTAAAAAATTGTGTTCATGCTAATTATCGTATTTGTACACTAATTATCATAGTTGTATGCTAATTGTGTACGTGAATTATTGTATTGGTACGCTAGTTATCATATTTGTACGCTAATTGTTGTATTTGTACTATAATTAATGTGGTTGTATTTTGATTATCGTACTTGTACGCTATTGTCATATTTGTATGCTATTTTGTACGTAAATTATATTTGTATGCGAATGATCGTATTTGTACACTAATTAACATATTTGTACGCTAAAAAATTGTGTTCATACTATAAATAATGTAGCTGTATTTTAATCATTGCCTTTGTAAGCTAAATATCGTATGTGTGCACTAATTATCATAGTTGTATGCTAGTTTTGTACATGAATTATTGAATTGGTACGCTACCTATCGTATTCGTAGCCAAATTTGGTATGACTCGGCTGGGGTTTGAACTCACAACCTACCGATCTCAGGGCAGACACTTTAACCACTAGGCCACTGAGCAGGTCTATTAATTAAAATTCAAATGAAATTAAATTAACTTTCATATTTTAAAAATGTTAATATTCTGAATAGTTTGTGGGTAAAACAAGATTTTAAACTTATAATTTTGCCTCTATTATTCCGACTTTTGCTTCAGATTTTTAAGTAAACTCATGGTATTTCTCATTTTTTTAGGGGAAACATATGACTTAACTATTATATAATTGATTTTTTTTGTTGTAATTAGAAATGTCCGATAATATCGGACTGCCGATATTATCGGCCGATAAATGCTTTAAAATGTAATATCAGAAATTATCGGTATCGGTTTCAAAAAGTAAAATGTATGACTTTTTAAAACGCCGCTGTGTACACGGACGTAGGGAGAAGTACAGAGCGCCAATAAACCTTAAAGGCACCGCCTTTGCGTGCCGGCCCTGTCACATAATATCTACGGCTTTTCACACACACAAGAGAATGCGAAGCATACTTGGTCAACAGCCATACAGGTCACACTGAGGGTAGCCGTATAAACAACTTTAACACTGTTACAAATATGCGCCACACTGTGAACCCACACCAAACAAGAATGACAAACACATTTCGGGAGAACATCCGCACCGTAACACAACATAAACACAACTGAACAAATACCCAGAACCCCTTGCAGCATTAACTCTTCCGGGACGCTACAATATACACCCCCCGCTACCCCTTACCCCCCCACCCCCCTCAACTCCTTACCCCCAACCCCACCCAGCTCAACCTCCTCATGCTCTCTCAGGGAGAGCATGTCCCAAATTCCAAGCTGCTGTTTTGAGGCATGTTAAACAAAATAATGCACTTTGTGACTTCAATAATAAATATGGCAGTGCCATGTTGGCATTTTTTTTCCATAACTTGAGTTGATTTATTTTGGAAAACCTTGTTACATTGTTTAATGCATCCAGCGGGGCATCACAACAAAATTAGGCATAATAATGTGTTAATTCTAGAGATGTCCGATAAAATCGGCCGATAAATGCTTTGAAATGTAATATCGGAAATTATCGGTATTGTTTTTTTATTATCGGTATCGTTTTTTTTTGGTTTTGTTTCTATTAAATCAACATAAAAAACACAAGATACACTTACAATTAGTACACCAACCCAAAAAACCTCCCTCCCCCATTTACACTCATTCACACAAAAGGGTTGTTTCTTTCTGTTATTAATATTCTGGTTCCTACATTATATATCAATATATATCAATACAGTCTGCAAGGGATACAGTCCGTAAGCACACATGATTGTGCGTGCTGCTGGTCCACTAATAGTACTAACCTTTAACAGTTAATTTTACTCATTTTCATTAATTACTAGTTTCTATGTAACTGTTTTTATATTGTTTTACTTTCTTTTTTATTCAAGAAAATGTTTTTAATTTATTTATCTTATTTTATTTTATTAATTAAAAAAAAAAAGGACCTTATCTTCACCATACCTGGTTGCATACTTGCCAACCCTCCCGTTTTTAGCGGGAGAATCCCGGTATTCAGCGCCTCTCCCGACAACCTCCCGGCAGAGATTTTCTCCCGACAAACTCCCGGTATTCAGCCGGAGCTGGAGGCCACGCCCCCTCCAGCTCAATGCGGACCTGAGTGGGGACAGCCTGTTCTCACGTCCGCTTTCCCACAATATAAACAGCTTGCCTGCCCAATGACGTCATAACATCTACGGCTTTTAGAGAGTAGAGTGCACAACTGCGCACACAACAAGGAGACGAAGCAGAAGAACGAGGAAATTACAGACATGGCGACGCCGTCGACGAGCAAGATGAAGAAATACGCTTGCAAGTTCCAAAACGAATGGAAACAAGAATTTCAAGTATTTCTTTCATGTAAATAAAATATATATATATATATATATATATATATATATATATATATATATATATATATATATATATATATATATATATATATATATATATATATGTATATATATATATGTATATATATATATAGCTAGAATTCACTGAAAGTCAAGTATTTCATACATATATATATATATATATATATATATATATATATATATATATATATATATATATACATATATATATATATATATATATGAAATACTCGAGTTGGTGAATTCTAGCTGTAAATAACCACGACCCCCACCCCCAAACCCCACCCCCCACCCCCGACCAAGCCCCCTACCCTACCCCCTACCCCCCACCTCCCGATATTGGAGGTCTCAAGGTTGGCAAGTATACCTGGTTGTCCAAATTAGGCATAATAATGTGTTAATTCCACGACTGTATACATCAGTATCGGTTGATATCGGTATCGGTTGATATCGGTAACGGTAATTAAGATTTGGACAATATCG
>NC_084745.1:12327025-12354525 GCF_033978785.1 Entelurus aequoreus | reverse complement strand
ATTAAAAAATCACACTTTTATTGATGTGAAACAATTTAATACTTTTTTATTTGAACTTAAATGCATGTTTTGTACTAAAAAAATTTTTTTTGAATAAATTAAAATTATTAAATATATTTTTGACTTTATTTTTTTGTGCAAGATAACAGAATTGTCCTGATTAAAAACAAATGTGCACATTTTCCTGACACACTGGATTTGAAGCCAGTGTGAGTGTTTACCAATGCCATGCGCCACATGTGAAAACCTGGCAAATCGAACATTATTATTATTATTTTTTTTATCAGTGACAGAGCAGGATGGGGCTAGGAACACATTGCTCGTCCTTCATTAAATGACATTTGAGGTGGGCGCTGTGACACAAATCAAGGCCCTCACAGACCGCAGAGCAATGTGGAGACTGTCAAAGATAATATGGAGATTTTACTGTAAAAGATACAATAAATGGCAGCTCGTGCTGCGTTCAATTGACCTGGGAAGTTGCATTACCATTGTTTCCATTCAGCTTTCCTGGAAATGGGGGCGTTCCAGTTAACATTTTTGTCTGGAAACTGGAAAATCCGACTTCCTAGTACAACTGGAACGCATCATAAATCATGAGAATTTTAGTGTAACCTTTACGATGTTTTTTTTTACACAATTATTATAAATTTAAAAACAGCTTATTTTTACAGTAAAATTCTGGCGACTGATCTGCCCGTTTTTTACCGTAAAATCTAGGGTTGTTTTTACAGTGCATTACTGGGAATGGAAGAATAGACACCACTTTTATGTTTCGAGTTAGATTTGGTGACTGAGCTACAAGGATTTTACCGTAAAAATTTGACAATTTTGTTTACAGTGCATTATTGTAAATGGAAAAACTATCATTATTTTATCAGTAAAATTCTGTGTATTTAATTATGAAATTAACTGATTTTTTTTAAATGTATTTTTTTAAAGTGCATTACTGTAAATGGAAAAACTATCAGTATTATCTTAGTAAAATTCTGTTTTTAATTATGAAATTAACAGATTTGTATTTTATTTTGAAATTTTTTTTTACACTGCATTTCTGTAAATGGAAAAACTATCATTGTCTTTTTCTCAGTAAAATTCTGTGTTTTTTTAATTGTGAAATTTACAGATTTTTTTACATTTATTTTTTACAGTGCATCACTGTAAATTGAAAAACGGCACCAGTTATTTTTTTGGTAAAAAATTATTGCAACCAACCTGCAAGGAATTTACCATAAAATCTGAAATGGTTTTGTTTGTACAGTGCATTACTGTAACAGCAAATAATACAGTTGTTTTTACAGTGCATGACTGTAAATGTAAAAACCACACCACTTTTGTGTGAAGAGTAAAATTCTGGCGATTGAGGATTTTACCATTAAGTCTGACTTTTTAAAAAAGTGCATTACTGTAAATGAAAAAACGGCACCACTTTTATACGTTTTATACATTTTCTTTTACTGTAAAATTTACGATATGTTTTTACAGTGCATTACCGCAAATGGAAAAACCGTACCACTGTTATATTTTCAGTAAAATTTGGTAATTGAACAGCCATTTTTCAATTGTAAAATCAGTTGGGTTTTTTTTACAGTGCATTACTGTAACAGTACCCGTTTTTTACAGCCGGATGTACAGTGGTTTTTACAGTGTATTACTGTAAATTGAAGACGGTTACCTTTGGTAATTTTACAGTAAAATTCTGTCTACTGGTATGGAAGTTTTTTACATTTTATTTTACCATAAAAAAATTTTTTTGTTCCCGTCCTGACTTCTAACCTATCGACCCCGTCCTGAAAATGTTTTTATTTTTATAAAAAAAAAGGCAGCATGTTACAGTGTATTACCGTAAATACACTGTAACACGCTGTTCAATTTACAGTGCATTACTGTAGATACACTGTAATGCACCGTTTCATTTACAGTGTATTAAATACACTAATACGCTGTTAAGTTTTTAGTGTATTACTGTAAATAGTGTTTAATTTACAGTACATTACCGTAAATACACTGTTCAATTTACAGTGCATTACTGTGCATACACTGTTTAATTTACAGTGTATTACTGTAAATACACTGTTTAATTTACAGTGTATATACACTGTAAATACACTGTAATACTGTAGTTCATTTACAGTGTATTACTGTAAATACACTGTTTAATTTACAGTAATACACTGCAAATACACTGTTTAATTTACAGTGTATTACTGTAAATACACTGTTTAATTTAAAGTGTATTACTGTAAATACACTGTTTAATTTACAGTGTATATACACTGTAAATACACTGTAATACTGTAGTTAATTTACAGTGTATTACTGTAAATACACTGTTTAATTTACAGTGTATATACACTGTAAATACACTGTAATACTGTAGTTAATATACAGTGTATTACTGTAAATACACTGTTTAATTTACAGTGTATTACTGTAAATACACTGTTTAATTTACAGTAATACACTGTAAATACACTGTTTAATTTACAGTGTATTACTGTAAATACACTGTTTAATTTACAGTGTATATACACTGTAAATACACTGTAATACTGTAGTTAATTTACAGTGTATTACTGTAAATACGCTGTTTAATTTACAGTGTATTACTGTAAATACACTGTTTAATTTACAGTAATACACTGCAAATACACTGTTTAATTTACAGTGTATTACTGTAAATACACTGTTTGATTTACAGTGTATTACTGTAAATACACAGTTTAATTTACAGTGTATATACACTGTAAATACACTGTAATACTGTAGTTAATATACAGTGTATTACTGTAAATACACTGTTTAATTTACAGTGTATTACTGTAAATACACTGTTTAATTTACAGTAATACACTGTAAATACACTGTTTAATTTACAGTGTATTACTGTAAATACACTGTTTAATTTACAGTGTATATACACTGTAAATACACTGTAATACTGTAGTTAATTTACAGTGTATTACTGTAAATACGCTGTTTAATTTACAGTGTATTACTGTAAATACACTGTTTAATTTACAGTAATACACTGCAAATACACTGTTTAATTTACAGTGTATCACTGTAAATACACTGTTTAATTTACAGTGTATTACTGTAAATACACTGTTTGATTTACAGTGTATTACTGTAAATACACTGTTTGATTTACAGTGTATATACACTGTAAATACACTGTAATACAGTAGTTAATTTATAGTGTATTACTGAAAATAGTGTTTAATCTACAGTGTATTACCGTAAATACACTGTTTAATTTACGGTGTATTACTGTAAATTAAAAACAGGTGCTATTGGTATTTTTACAGTAAAATTCTGGTGACTGAGATGGTGTTTAAAAAAAAAATAAAATAAAAATAAATTCAATTTGTTTGTTTTTTGTTGCCGTCCTGACTTGCGACCCGGATCCGTCACAAAGAATCAAACCATCGACGGGGTGAGGCGCCTGACTGATGGCTCGGCGCATTCCTTTGTGGCGGCCTAACAAAAGCGGCCCATAAAAGGCGGCCCGGATGACACAGTCGCCGCAAATCAATCACATTTCCTTCGGGGGAGAAGGATTTAGCGAATGGAATGAAATCCCGTTTGCATTTGTAATAAAATGCACTTTGCATGTCCGTGAAGGAGACGCCGCACATTTGAAAGCTGAGAAGGAACTAGAAGTTCCACTGGGATGTTTGGATGCTTTGCACACAAAAATATCCATTCACGTCCGAATCGTCATTCTCATTAATGCAGTTTCTAAATGCATTCATCATTTTCAAAAATTGATTAAAAAAAAAAAAAGAATAATTAGAATTCATTTCTCCAAAAATGTTTTATGCCATCGCAATACAACCAGATGGATATTTTATAACCTGTAACCTAAATTATTTGTTTTAACGTACAAATTACGATATTTTTACACCAAATTCCTGTATATCGAACCAATTGTTTTTATCAGTTGCCAGAATTTTACCCTCCAGTCATGATTGTTGTTTTTACACATTTACAATAAGACATGCTAGCATACATATAAGACATGTTAGCATACATCTAAGACATGTTAGCATCATCTAAGACATGTTAGCATAAATATAAGACATGTTAGCATCATCTAAGACATGTTAGCATAAATATAAGACATGTTAGCATCATGTAAGACATGTTAGCATACATCTAAGACATGTTAGCATAAATATAAGACATGTTAGCATCATGTAAGACATGTTAGCATACATATAAGACATGTTAGCATACATCTAAGACATGTTAGCATCATCTAAGACATGTTAGCATAAATATAAGACATGTTAGCATACATCTAAGACATGTTAGCATAAATATAAGACATGTTAGTATCATCTAAGACATGCTAGTATACATATAATACATGCTAGCATACATGTAGGACACGTTAGTATACATCTAATACATTTAAGACATGTCAGCATACATCTAAGACATGTTAGCATACATCTAAGACATGTTAGCATACATCTAAGACATCTAAGACATGTTAGCATACATCTAAGACATGTTAGCATACATCTAAGGCATGCCAGCATACATATAAGACATGTTAGCACACATCTAAGACATCTAAGATATGTCAGTATACATCTAAGACATGTTAGTATACATCTAAGACATGTCAGCATACATATAAGACATGTTAGTATACATCTAAGACATGTCAGCATGCATATGACATGTTAGTATACATGTAAGACATGTTAGCATACATATAAGACATGTTAGCACACATCCAAGACATCTAAGATATGTTAGTATACATCTAAGACAAGTTAGTATACATCTAAGACTTGTCAGCATACATAAAAGACATGTCAGCATGCATATAAGACATGTTAGTATACATGTAAGACATGCTAGCCTACATATAAGACATGCCAGCATACATCTAAAACATGTTAGCATACATCTAAGACATGTTAGTATACATATAAGACATGTTAGTATACATCTAAGGCATGTCAGCATGCATATAAGACATGTTAGTATACCATGCCTATAAGACATGTTAGTATACATGTAAGACATGCTAGCCTACATATAAGACATGCCAGCATACATCTAAAACATGTTAGCATACATCTAAGACATGTTAGTATACATATAAGACATGTTAGTATACATCTAAGGCATGTCAGCATGCATATAAGACATGTTAGTATACATGTAGACATGCTAGCCTACATATAAGACATGTCAGCATACATCCAAAACATGTTAGCATACATCTAAGACATGTTAGTATACATATAAGACATGTTAGTATACATCTAAGGCATGTCAGCATGCATATAAGACATGTTAGTATACATGTAGACATGCTAGCCTACATATAAGACATGTCAGCATACATCTAAAACATGTTAGCATACATCTAAGACATGTTAGTATACATGTAAGACATGTTAGTATACATCTAAGGCATGTCAGCATGCATATAAGACATGTTAGTATACATGTAGACATGCTAGCCTACATATAAGACATGTCAGCATACATCTAAAACATGTTAGCATACATCTAAGACATGTAAGTATACATATAAGACATGTTAGTATACATCTAAGGCATGTCAGCATGCATATAAGACATGTTATTATACATGTAAGACATGCTAGCCTACATATAAGACATGTCAGCATACATCTAAAACATGTTAGCATACATCTAAGACATGTTAGTATACATCTAAGACATGTCAGCATGCATATAAGACATGTTAGTATATATGTAAGACATGCTAGCCTACATATAAGACATGTCAGCATACATCTAAAACATGTTAGCATACATCTAAGACATGTTAGCATACATCTAAGACATCTAAGATATGCTAGTATACATCTAAGACAAATTAGTATACATCTAAGACATGTCAGCATACATCTAAGACATGTTAGTATACATCTAAGACATGTCAGCATGCATATAAGACATGTTAGTATACATCTAAGACATGTTAGCATACATATAAGACATGTTAATATACATCTAAGACATGCCAGCATGCATATAAGACATGTTAGTATACATGTAAGACATGCTAGCCTACATCTAAGACATGTCAACATACATCTACATATAAGACATGTTAGTATACATATAAGACATGTTAGTATATATATATAAGACATGTTAGCATACATCTAAGACATGTCAGCATACATCTAAGACATGTCAGCATACATCTAAGACATGTTAGCATACATCTAAGACATGTCAGCATACATCTAAGACATGTTAGCATACATCTAAGACATGTTAGCATACATCTAAGACATGTCAGCATACATCTAAGACATGTTAGCATACATCTAAGACATGTTAGCATACATCTAAGACATGTCAGCATACATCTAAGACATGTTAGCATACATCTAAGACATGTCAGCATACATCTAAGACATGTTAGCATACATCTAAGACATGTTAGCATACATACGTTTTATAATCATAAGACAAGTGAATTATCTCCATAAAATGTTTTGTTTGATGGCGGCCATGTTGTTTTCAACTCATCTTGCCTACACTTGACGAACACGTGCTTGTGCAAACTAACTTCCTGCAGATTGGACTAAACGCCCTGAAGTTACATTTACAGCTCAGTGAGATATTTCAATGGGTTTGGACCACAGCGCCACCATGTGGTGTATTTGTCTAGAAGACAACATCAGACCAGACCTCCACGCGTCGAGGTTATGGGGATGACAAAGCAACTTTCCTTCTCCATACCTTTTTAATCCATACATTTTCATGAGGCGAGCGGTTGGTGACCCTTTGGGGGTCAGCGGGGCAGAGTTAGCGAGGGGGTCCCCAGCTGCTCGCACACCTCCGCGCCGACTCCCTATTGTGTCGGACGCGTGTCTATTGTCCCGCGGCCACATTAGAATGTATAGATTGCTGTCAACCGTTTGGCTGCTCGTTGATCTTATTAGTTTAGGTGGATACATAAAACATGAAGTCGCGTCATTACCAACACACGTTGAAGGCCAGACAACGTAGCTAAAACACACATCTAGGAAAACATAAGGTGTTGTACAGCTTCTATGCTGGCGTCCTAGTCCCTAGAACCCGACAGATATTTCTCACCACGCATCAACGCCGTACCTCGCGTGCATTCAAGTAAATACTGTGTTAAACAAACACAGCCGGAAAATCAGACGTTCTAACGTCATCAAAATCGAAGGCAAAGACGCCATTTTTGGACCATGTTGACATCTTAAGTACTGTTACCAACGCACCAAATTTCAACGTGATCCGAATAAAACTGTGACCTGTGTTCTGTGAACAAAAAAATATCGGACAATTATGAGTTCAATGTGTATTACATAGCTAAATGGTTTGTCTGGGATTCTGGAATTTTCACAAGTGACCATAACTGTGATGTAATTATGATCGTAATAGTGATTTGCTAGCCACTAAGCTACAGTATGATAAGCAACCTATTTTGTATACAATACTGAAGGTTAAACTAGCCTACAGCACTGTGCAAAAAATAAATTAATCAAAACTGCAGACAGAGACGCAATTTTTGGACCATGTTGACATCTTAAGTACTGTTACCAACGCACCAAATTTTAACGAGATCCAATTAAAACTGTGACCAGTGTACCGTGAACAACATAATATCGGGCGATTATGAATTCCATGTGTGTAACATAGCTAAATGGTTTGTCTGGGATTCTGGAATTTTCATCATAAATGACCATAATCGAGATCGTAATCATGATTGTAGTAGTGTTTTGCTAGTCACTAAGCTAAAGCATTTTATTTTGTATACATTACTGAAGATTAAAAAGTTTAAAGCTGTGAACAAAAAAACGTCATAAATTCATCAAAATTTCAACGTGATCCAAATAAAACTGTGACCTGTGTTCTGTGAACAAAAAAATATCGGACAATTATGAGTTCAATGTGTGTAACATAGCTAAATGGTTTGTCTGGGATTCTGGAATTTTCATGAGTCACCATAACTGTGATGTAATCCTGCTCGTAATAGTGATTTGCTAGCCACTAAGCTACAGTATGATAAGCAACCTATTTTGTATACAGTGCTAAAGGTTAAACGCGCCTACAGCACTGTACAAAAAACAATTAATAAATTAATCAAAACTGCAGACAGAGATGCAATTTTTGGACCATGTTGACATCTTAAGTACTGTTACCAACGCACCAAATTTCAACGTGATCCAAATAAAATTGTCGCCTGTGTTCTGTGAACAAAAAAATGTCGGACGATTATGAGTTCAATGTGTATAACATGACTAAATTGTTCGTGGAATTTTCATCATAAGTGGTCATAATTGAGATGGTAATCATGATTGTAATAATATTTTGCTAGCCACTAAGCTACAGTATGATATGCAACTTAGTTTGTATACAGTACTAAAGGTTAAACGAGCTTAAAGCAATGTACAAAAACATTTAATAAATTCATCAAAACTGCAGACAGAGACGCAATTTTTGGACCATGTTGACAACTTAAGTACTGTTACTAACGCACCAAATTTTAACGTGATCCAATTAAAACTGTGACCAGTGTACCGTGAACAACATAATATCGGGCCATTATGAATTCCATGTGTATAACATAGCTAAATGGTTTGTCTGGGATTCTGGAATTTTCATCATAAATTACCATAATCGAGATCGTAATCATGGATGTAGTAGTGTTTTGCTACCCACTAAGCTAAAGCATTTTATTTTGTATACATTACTGAAGATTAAAAAGTTTAAAGCTGTGAACAAAAAAACGTCATAAATTCATCAAAACTGCAGACAGAGACGCCATTTTTGGACCATGTTGACATCACAAGAAATGTTACTAATTCACAAATTTTCAACATGATCCAATTGAAAATGTCACCTGTGTTCTATGAACAAAAAAATATCGGTTGATTATGAATTCAATGTGTACAACATGACTAAATCGTTTGTGGAATTTTCATCATAAGTGATCATAATTGAGATGGTAATCATGATTGTAATAATATTTTGCTAGCCACTAAGCTACAGTATGATATGCAATTTAGTTTGTATACAGTACTAACGGTTAAACGAGCTTGAAGCAATGTACAAAAACATTTAATAAATTCATCAAAACTGCAGACAGAGACGCAATTTTTGGACCATGTTGACAACTTAAGTACTGTTACTAACGCACCAAATTTTAACGTGATCCAATTAAAACTGTGACCAGTGTACCGTGAACAACATAATATCGGGCGATTATGAATTCCATGTGTATAATAACATAGCTAAATGGTTTGTCTGGGATTCTGGAATTTTCATCATAAATGACCATAATCGAGATCGTAATCATGATTGTAATAGTGTTTTGCTAGCCACTAAGCTAAAGTATGATAAGCATTTTATTTTCATACATTACCGAAGGTTAAAAAGCTTAAAGCTGTGAACAAAAAAACCTTCATAAATTCATCAAAACTGCAGACAGAGACGCCATTTTTGGACCATTTTGACATCACAAGAAATGTTACTAATTCACAAATTTTCAACATGATCCAATTGAAAATGTCACCTGTGTTCTATGAACAAAAAAATATCGGTTGATTATGAATTCAATGTGTACAACATGACTAAATCGTTTGTGGAATTTTCATCATAAGTGATCATAATTGAGATGGTAATCATGATTGTAATAATATTTTGCTAGCCACTAAGCTACAGTATGATATGCAATTTAGTTTGTATACAGTACTAACGGTTAAACGAGCTTGAAGCAATGTACAAAAACATTTAATAAATTCATCAAAACTGCAGACAGAGACGCAATTTTTGGACCATGTTGACAACTTAAGTACTGTTACTAACGCACCAAATTTTAACGAGATCCAATTAAAACTGTGACCAGTGTACCGTGAACAACATAATATCGGGCGATTATGAATTCCATGTGTGTAACATAGCTAAATGGTTTGTCTGGGATTCTGGAATTTTCATCATAAATGACCATAATCGAGATCGTAATCATGATTGTAGTAGTGTTTTGCTAGTCACTAAGCTAAAGCATTTTATTTTGTATACATTACTGAAGATTAAAAAGTTTAAAGCTGTGAACAAAAAAACGTCATAAATTCATCAAAACTGCAGACAGAGACGCCATTCTTGGACCATGTTGACATCACAAGAAATGTTACTAATTCACAAAATTTCAAAATGATCCAATTGAAAATGTCACCTGTGTTCTATGAACAAAAAAATATCGGTTGATTATGAATTCAATGTGTACAACATGACTAAATCGTTTGTGGAATTTTCATCATAAGTGATCATAATTGAGATGGTAATCATGATTGTAATAATATTTTGCTAGCCACTAAGCTACAGTATGATATGCAATTTAGTTTATATACAGTACTAAAGGTTAAACGAGCTTAAAGCAATGTACAAAAACATTTAATCAATTCATCAAAACTGCAGACAGAGACGCAATTTTTGGACCATGTTGACAACTTAAGTACTGTTACTAACGCACCAAATTTTAACGTGATCCAATTAAAACTGTGACCAGTGTACCGTGAACAACATAATATCGGGCCATTATGAATTCCATGTGCATAATAACATAGCTAAATGGTTTGTCTGGGATTCTGGAATTTTCATCATAAATGACCATAATCGAGATCGTAATCATGATTGTAATAGTGTTTTGCTAGCCACTAAGCTAAAGTATGATAAGCATTTTATTTTCATACATTACCGAAGGTTAAAAAGCTTAAAGCTGTGAACAAAAAAACCTTCATAAATTCATCAAAACTGCAGACAGAGACGCCATTTTTGGACCATGTTGACATCACAAGAAATGTTACTAATTCACAAATTTTCAACATGATCCAATTGAAAATGTCACCTGTGTTCTATGAACAAAAGAATATCGGTTGATTATGAATTCAATGTGTACAACATGACTAAATCGTTTGTGGAATTTTCATCATAAGTGATCATAATTGAGATGGTAATCATGATTGTAATAATATTTTGCTAGCCACTAAGCTACAGTATGATATGCAATTTAGTTTGTATACAGTACTAACGGTTAAACGAGCTTAAAGCAATGTACAAAAACATTTAATAAATTCATCAAAACTGCAGACAGAGACGCAATTTTTGGAACATGTTGACAACTTAAGTACTATTACTAACGCACCAAATTTTAACGAGATCCAATTAAAACTGTGACCAGTGTACCGTGAACAACATAATATCGGGCCATTATGAATTCCATGTGTATAATAACATAGCTAAATGGTTTGTCTGGGATTCTGGAATTTTCATCATAAATGACCATAATCGAGATCGTAATCATGATTGTAATAGTGTTTTGCTAGCCACTAAGCTAAAGTATGATAAGCATTTTATTTTCATACATTACCGAAGGTTAAAAAGCTTAAAGCTGTGAACAAAAAAACCTTCATAAATTCATCAAAACTGCAGACAGGGACGCCATTTTTGGACCATGTCGACATCTCAAGTACTGTTACTAACGCACCGAATTTAAACACGATCCATTTAAAACTGTGACCGGTGTTCTGTGAACGAGAAATATCGGTTGCAGTTATTTCATACGTTAACCACTTTAAAATTAAAACACAATGTAGATATTTTTTAGGTTCTTCGGGCAATACTTGCGTAAACATAGTTGTTGCTAGTAAAAATTAAACGACTCGCGCAACTTGTGTTAGTAAGAATTTTGCGCGCCATTAAGCTACAGTAGGATATATATTATTTATATGTATATATATATATTATTGTGCACTGTTATTAGACAAAAATATTATATTTAATACAAATAATGTAACACGAAATGTATTTGCTTAACTTTTTGTTGTACTCAACCTGCTGTTTCCATGGTAACGACACACAAAGGCCTCCTATTGGTCAGTTTTGCAAATGTATGCATAAACTCGACCCTTTTAACGTACACTGTTTCAAACGAAAACATGGCCAGATGAAATCAAGTGGAATATTTATCAGGCCGCTCTGTGGCCTTTGTGTCTTGCAGATTTGTTGTAATGCGTCGGCGTAATCCCGCACAAGCAGATTAGTGTCTTCAATTCCTTCAAAACTGCATTTTTTTTTGAAACGCCACATTTGCGGCGCAGATGCAACGCGAGCAGATTAGAACTTTTCAAAGGATGGCGCTCGTCGAAAAGCAAAGCCGCACGAGCGATGATGTCGTGTGCGTTTCAGCCAAACTAGCGGCCATCAATCAATCATTCTGTCGTCTGCTGGAAAAACCCTGAAGTGGATCAGATGGAAATGAGAAGGCGTTATATAAGAAATGTCTTATATTACATGTATGATAGCATATGTTATTTTGTCTCATAAAGGTATTACAGTATCGTGTCTTAAAAAGGTATTACATGTTGTGTCTTATATTGGTATTACATGTAAGCATGTTTTATATATGGACAATAGCATTTTTGTATGTGAATTATATTTATATAGCGCTTTTCTCTAGTGACTCAAAGCGCTTTTACAAAGTTAAACCCAATATCTAAGTTACATTTAAACCAGTGTGGGTGGCACTGGGAGCAGGTGGGTAAAGTGTCTTGCCCAAGGACACAACGGCAGTGACTAGGATGGCGGAAGCGGGGATCGAACCTGAAACCCTCCATTTGCTGGCACGGATGCTCTACCAACCGAGCTATACCGCCCCAATACCCGTGTGTGATAGCGTGTGTTATACATGTATGATAGCATGTCTAACATATGTTATATATGAATGACAGAATGTCTTATATAAGTATTACATATATGATAGCGTGTCTTATATTGGTATTACATGTATGATAGCATGTCTCCTATTGGTATTACATGTATGATAGCGTGTCTTACATGTGTATTATATGTTTGATAGCGTGTCTTGCATATGTATGATAACATGTCTTATATTGGTATTACATGTATAATAGCATGCTTTACATGTATTATATGTCTTGAATGTGTATTACATGTATGATAGCATGTCTTATATTTGTATTACATGTATGATAGCGTGTCTTATATTAGTATTACATGTATCATAGCATGTCTTGAATATGTATTATATGTATGATAGCATGTCTTGAATATGTATAATATGTATGATAGCATGTCTTATATTGGTATTACATGTATAATAGCATGCTTTACATGTATTATATGTCTTGAATGTGTATTACATGTATGATAGCATGTCTTATATATGTATTACATGTATGATAGCGTGTCTTATATTAGTATTACATGTATCATAGCATGTCTTGAATATGTATTATATGTTTGATAGCATGTCTTGAATATGTATAATATGTATGATAGCATGTCTTATATTGGTATTACATGTATGATAGCATGTCTCATATTGGTATTACATGCATGATAGTGTGTCTTACATATGTATTATATGTATGATAGCATGTCCTGATTATGTATTTTATGTATAATAGCATGTCTTGAATACTGTATGTATTATATGTATGATAGCATGTCTTATATAGATATTACATGTATGATAGCGTGTCATATTGGTATTACATGTATGATAGCATGTCTCATTTTGGTATTACATGTATGATAGTGTGTCTTACATATGTATTATATGTTTGATAGCGTGTCTTAGATATGTATTATATGTATGATAGCATGTCCTGAATATGTATTATATGTATGATAGCATGTCTTATATAGGTATTACATGTATAATAGTGTGCTTTACATTTATTATATGTCTTGAATGTGTATTATATGTATGATAGCATGTCTTATATATGTATTACTTGTATGATAGTGTGTCTTATATTAGTATTACATGTATGATAGCATGTCTTGAATATGTATTTTATGTATGATAGCATGTCTTGAATACTGTATGTATTATATGTATGATAGCATGTCTTGAATATGTATAATATGTATAATAGTATGTCTTATATTGGTATTACATGTATGATAGCATGTCTCCTATTGGTATTACATGTATGATAGTGTGTCTTACATATGTATTATATGTATGATAGCATGTCCTGAATATGTATTATATGTATGATAGCATGTCTTATATCAGTATTACATGTAAGATAGCATGTCTTATATTGGTATTACATGTATAATAGCATGCTTTACATTTATTATATGTCTTGAATGTGTATTATATGCATGATAGCATGTCTTATATATGTATTACATGTATGATAGCGTGCCTTATATTAGTATCACATGTATGATAGTAGGGCTGCAAATAACAACTAGTTTGATAATCGATTAATCTGTTGATTATTACTTCGATTAATCGATTCATAATCGGATAAAAGAGACAAACTACATTTCTATAATTTCCAGTATTTTATTGAAAAAAAAAAAAAAGCATACTGGCACCATACTTATTTTGATTATTGTTTCTCAGCTGTTTGTAAATGTTGCAGTTTATAAATAAAGGTTTATAAAAAATAAAAATAAAAAATTAAATTAAATAAAAATAGCCTCTGCGCATGCGTATAGCATAGATCCAACGAGTCGATGACTAAATTAATCGCCAACTATTTTTATAATCGATTTTAATTGATTGGTTGTTGTAGCCCTATATGATAGCATTTCTTGAATACTGTATGTATTATATGTATGATAGCATGTCTTGAATATGTATTATATTTATGATAGCATGTCTTATATTGGTATTACATGTATAATAGCGTGTCTTATATTGGTATTACATGTATGATAGCATGTTTTACATAGCGTGCCTTACATATGTATTATATGTATGATAGCATGTCCTGAATATGTATTATATGTATGATAGCATGTCTTATATACGGAGTGGCCCTTTTTTATTTAGAGAAGGAGGAACATTTCCTCCAAAATAAGGGCGACAATTTGCCGGCTTGTCTTTGTAAAACGGAGGCGTAATATTCCGCCTTTTCCAAATGCGCCTCGGCCCATCTCACCCACGGGCCGGCTACATTTCTGCCTGGGTCTTGTATAGAAGTGAAGGTGGAAATAAGTCTACCCCTCCCAGACCCATTTACTACACGTACTCAGCTGGGTTATGTGAAACATGAACAAAATATTAAAAAAAAGGCTGTGCAGTCATCTTCCGTGACTCCGGTTGATTGACAGGTGAATGGAGGGTGTTGGCAAAAGGAAATTAAAAAGCAAATAACGTGGAGTCTTCATTGTGGATGAAGGTAAAAGAATGAAGAATTAGCCATCAAGTTTAGAAAAAGAAGAAGACACAAGATGAATGGATGCAGGCTATAGGCCAGGGGTGTCCAAATTTTTCCACTGAGGGCCGCACATGGGAAAATTAAAGCATGTGAGGGCCATTTTGATATTTTTCATTTTCAAAACCATAACAAAATATATGGATTTATTTTTATTTTTTATTTTTTTTACCTTTAGGGCTCCCAGGAACCACAAAGGGTCTCAATTATTAAAATGTTAAAATTTGTTTAAAAAAAGTTAAATTATTATTTTTTTAAATTTATTTAACGCTTACAGTAAATCTCTACAGCAGGGGTCACCAATGCGGTGCCCGCGGGCACCAGGTAGCCCGTAAGGACCAGAAGAGTAGCCCGCTGGCCTGTTCTAAAAATAGCTCAAATAGCAGCACTTACCAGTGAGCTGCCTCTATTTTTTAAATTGTATTTATTTACTAGCAAGCTGGTCTCGCTTTGCCCGACATTTTTAATTCTAAGAGAGACAAAACTCAAATAGAATTTGAAAATCCAAGAAAATATTTTAAAGACTTGGTCTTCACTTGTTTAAATAAATTCATTAATTTTTTTTACTTTGCTTCTTATAACTTTCAGAAAGACAATTTTAGAGACAAAATACAACCTTAAAAATGATTTTAGGATTTTTAAACACATATACCTTTTTAACTTTTAAATTCCTTCCTCTTCTTTCCTGACAATTTAAATCAATGTTCAAGTAAATTAATTTTTTTTTATTGTAAAGAATAATAAATACATTTTAATTTAATTCTTCATTTTAGCTTCTGTTTTTTCGACGAAGAATATTTGTGAAATATTTCTTCAAACTTATTATGATTAAAATTCAAAAAAATTATTCTGGCAAATCTAGAAAATCTGTAGAATCAAATTTTAATCTTATTTCAAAGTCTTTTGAATTTCTTTTAAAATTTTTGTTCTGGAAAATCTAGAAGAAATAATGATTTGTCTTTGTTAGAAACATAACTTGTTCCAATTTGTTATATATTCTAACAAAGTGCAGATTGGATTTTAACCTATTTAAAACATGTCATCAAAATTCTAAAATTAATCTTAATCAGGAAAAATGACTAATGATGTTCCATAAATTATTTTTTTAATTTTTTCAAAAAGATTCAAATTAGCTAGTTTTTCTCTTCTTTTTTTCGGTTGAATTTTGAATTTTAAAGAGTCGAAATTGAAGATAAACTATGTTTCAAAATTTAATTGTCATTTTTTTCGTGTTTTCTCCTCTTTTAAACCGTTCAATTAAGTGTAAATATCATTAATTATTAATAATAACATAGAGTTAAAGGTAAATTGAGCAAATTGGCTATTTCTGGCAATTTATCTAAGTGTGTATCAAACTGGTAGCCCTTCGCATTAATCAGTACCCAAGAAGTAGCTCTTGGTTTCAAAAAGGTTGGTGACCCCTGCTCTACAGTATATCAACTTCAGGTTGATATTAAGTTAAAAAAAAAAGCCTTTCCTGTCAAAGACAACTTTTTTTTTTATAATAAAACTGAAATATGCAGTATTTCCCCCACTGCCCAAAAACATTCAGGAAGCAATGTTTGATGTGAAGTAATTAGAGCCTTAAAAAGATCAATAATGCAGGACAACATTGGTTTTAATTAATTATTATTTTTGAGTAATCACAGTGAAAAGATGAATAAAATCCCATTAAATATATTTGGGATCCAAAAGGTGCCCCCACTCATAAAGTGATACATTTTGATGAGTTGTTTTTACTTTCAACACTTAAGCTACGAGATCAACTTCAGATATATCTGTCCATTTTACGTTTGAACTATTATATTGTTTGTTTTTATGCTCTTTTGTCAAAGAAAACGTTGATGTTTTTATATGGCAACCACACAATATATGCAACATTTTCCACATAAAACATTTTAAAGTGAAATATTTTAAATAATTGGAGCCTTTTTTATTTTTTTTATTTGTATTTTTTGAGCAATAGCAAAAAAAAAAAAAAAACTCAAGATAGACAAAAAAACAAAAAACAGCCTGCATGGCAGCTTTGTGTCAACATTGCAACTTTTTCTAGTTAGATTTCACCTCATTCCACTTTTTTTAATGTTTTTTTTTAATTTTTGCAATAGCATTTCCAGAATGTGTGGCGGGCCGGTAAACAATTAGCTGCAGGCCGAAAATTTGCCCCCGGGCCGCACTTTGGACACCCCTGCTATAGGCTATAGGCTACTAATTAGCCCCTTGCTAATTAATATGTTGCTATTAGCCACAGAAGACAACTGTATTTGTTTTGCTGATCTAGCAACTATAAGATCATTCCGGGCAACTAATTCCACTCCCAGGCCAGGGCCGGCCCGTGGCATAGGCCGTATAGGCAAATGCTAAGGGCGCCGTCCATCAGGGGGCGCCACGCCAGTGCCACAAATGTTGGAGGAAAAAAAAAAAAAAAGTTGGTACTATTATTTCTAAATACAAAAAAATAATCCCACGTTAATTAAAATGCAAAGTAAAGCCTATTTAATAGAAATATTATTTGTTACAACATTACGGTGCGCCCCTTCCCTTCCTGTATCATGACTCTTTTTGGACTCACCACGTCAAAAAATCAACACAAGATGTCAAAACGGCCAAAACTGTCAGGTGCCCAGGGAAGAAAAAAGAGAAAAGAAGAGGAGAAACGAGAAAAAGACAGAGGTAGCAGGTAGGTAACGTTAGCCTACATGAAATTATTTGTCTGTTACAGAATGTGATAGTAACCTGGCTTTTTAGCATTAAGCTAATGTTACATGATTCGGCAATTGCTAATCAATAAATAGCTAGTTCTGTTTCAACGTCGGGTTAATATTGTGGAGGGGGCTAAATTGTTATGGAAAATAATAATGTAACGTTTGGTAATTACAGTACTCCCACCTTACATTCCTCAGGGACATTTGCATTAGATCTTTTAAGCAGGTGTTTTTTGTTTACATTGTTATTGCCTTCTGGTTAGTTAATGTTTGCCCTGCAGGTAATAGTCACTTTTCCACCCCTTTATATATTAGGTATAGTTGTAAGCCTAGTTGTTAAAGTGCACATCATTAATGTTAATTAAGCAATATCGCATGAGAGGGAATGCTGTTTTTTCATTTGAGCACTGCTGTGATTCGGTTAAAGATAATCATAACATAACATTCTCATATAATATGTTAATTTGCTTTCTTTAAGTAAAAAAAAAGGTCAAAGACAAAGCTATTCGGTTTCTTGTGAGTATAAACACTTCAGCACCAATCATAAGCAGGACCAAGTCATTGATGATTTGGGATCAAATAAGTTGCTCATGCTAATGCCAGTCAAAGTCTGCTCCAGTCTGAGCACTAAATTCACATCATGTTAATTAGCTACTGTTTGTCCCTGTGTGTTTGCATAACTTGCAACTGTTCCAAAGTTAGTAAGATGATGCAAAACAAAACTTGTATGTAAAATAGGAAATAGTTTACTGAAGGAATCTTAATTTTTTTAAATCCTCCATAGAGTAGTTATTTTTTTTGTTAGCTTTCTTCTGGGGTTTTTCACGCATGGTTATTAAATCCTGTGATGAAGGATTGGTGCAATTTACACTAATGTTTGTATAATATACTTCATTTATGTTTCATTTATGTAGCTTGTTTTTTCTCTATTATTGTTACCTTTTGTATGAGGGGGGGGGGGGGGCACATCAAGGGATGGTTCGCCCAGGGCGTAAATCTAGCCAGAACCCCCTCTGCTTATATATATGTATGATAGCATGTCTTATATAGGTTTTAGATGTATGTTAGCATGTCTTGTATAGGTTTGTATATGTATGATAGCATGTCTTATATAGGTTTTATATGTATGATAGCATGTCTTATATAGGTTTTATATACCGGTATGTTAGCATGTCTTATATAGGTTTGTATATGTATGATAGCATGTTTTATATTATATGTTAGCTTGTCTTATATAGGTTTCTATATGTATGTTAGCATGTCTTATATAGGTTTGTATATGTATGTTAGCATGTCTTATATAGGTTTGTATATGTATGATAGCATGTCTTATATAGGTTTTATATGTATGATAGAATGTCTTATATAGGTTTTAGATGTATGTTAGCATGTCTTATATAGGTTTGTATATGTATGATAGCATGTCTTATATAGGTTTTATATGTATGATAGCATGTCTTATATAGGTTTTATATACCGGTATGTTAGTATGTCTTATATAGGTTTGTATATGCATGTTAGCATGTCTTATATAGGTTTGTATATGTTTGATAGCATGTCTTATATAGGTTTTAAGTATGTTAGCATGTCTTATATAGGTTTGTATATGTTTGATAGCATGTCTTACATAGGTTTGTATATGTATGTTAGCATGTCTTATATAGGTTTGTATATGTATGATAGCATGTCTTATATAGGTTTTATATACCGGTATGTTAGCATGTCTTATATAGGTTTGTATATGTATGATAGAATGTCTTATATAGGTTTTATATGTATGATAGAATGTCTTATATAGGTTTTATATGTATGTTAGCATGTCTTATATAGGTTTGTATATGTATGATAGCATGTCTTATATAGGTTTTATATGTATGTTAGCATGTCTTATATAGGTTTGTATATGTATGATAGCATGTCTTATATAGGTTTTATTTGTATGATAGCATGTCTTATATAGGTTTTATATGTATGTTAGCATGTCTTATATAGGTTTGTATATGTATGATAGCATGTCTTATATAGGTTTGTATATGTTTGATAGCATGTCTTATATAGGTTTGTATATGAATGATAGCATGTCTTATATAGGTTTTATATGTATGATAGCATGTCTTATATAGGTTTGTATATGTATGATAGCATGTCTTATATAGGTTTTATATACCGGTATGTTAGCATGTCTTATATAGGTTTGTATATGTATGATAGAATGTCTTATATAGGTTTTATATGTATGATAGAATGTCTTATATAGGTTTGTATATGAATGATAGCATGTCTTATATAGGTTTTATATGTATGTTAGCATGTCTTATATAGGTTTGTATATGTATGATAGCATGTCTTATATAGGTTTTATTTGTATGATAGCATGTCTTATATAGGTTTTATATGTATGATAGCATGTCTTATATAGGTTTTATATGTATGTTAGCATGTCTTATATAGGTTTGTATATGTATGATAGAATGTCTTATATAGGTTTTATATGTATGTTAGCATGTCTTATATAGGTTTGTACTGTATATGTATGATAGCATGTCTTATAATGTTTTATACATGTTAGAATGTCTTATATAGGATTCATATGTATGTTAGCATGTCTTATATAGGTTTGTATATGTATGATAGCATGTATTATATAGGTTTTACATGTATGTTAGCTTGTCTTATATACTGTAGGTATTATATGTATGATAGCATGTTTTATATTGTATGTTAGCATGCCTTATAGGTTTTATATATGTTAGCATGTTTTATATAGGTTTTATATGCATGTTAGTATGTCTTATAAACTGTCGGTATTATATGTATGATAGCATTTTTTTATAATGTATGTTAGCATGTCTTATAGGTTTTATATATGTTAGAATGTCTTATATAGATTTCGTATGTATGTTAGCATGTCTTATATCCGTTTTATATGTATGATAGCATGTCTTATGTCGGTTTTATATGTATCTTAGCATGTCTTATATCGGTTTGTATATGTATGATAGCATGTCTTATATACTGTAGGTATTATATGTATGATAGCATGTTTTATATTGTGTGTTAGCATGTCTTATAGGTTTTATATATGTTAGCATTTCTTATATAGGTTTTAGATGTATGTTAGCATGTCTTATATAGGTTTCATATGTAAACGCTGCTGTTTTTTCGATACAGGAAACAAACATGATTAGAAAGTTGACACGTCTTATATAGGTTTTATTTTTGTTAGCATGTCTTATATCGGTTTTATATGTATATTAGCATGTCTTATATACTGTAGGTATTATATGCATGAGGACATTTTTTATAATGTATGTTAGCATGTCTTTTATAGGTTTTATATGTATGTTAGCATGTCTTTTATAGGTTTTATATGTATGTTAGCATGTCTTAAATTGGTTTTATACATATGTGAGCATGTTTTATGTAGGTTTTATATGTATATTAGTATGTCTTATATACTGTAGGTAATATATGTATGATAGCATGTTTTATATTGTATGTTAGCATGCCTTATAGGTTTTATATGTGTTAGCATGTCTTATATAGGTTATATATGTATGTTAGCATGTCTTATATAGGTTTTCTATGGATGTTAGCATGTCTTATAAACTGTCGGTATTATATGTATGATAGAATTTTTTTAAATGTAAGTTAGCATGTTTTATAATGTTTTATACATGTTAGAATGTCTGATATAGGTTTCATATGTATGTTAGCATGTCTTATATCGGTTTTATATGTATGTTAGCATGTCTTATATCGGTTTTATATGTATGCTAGCATGTCTTATATAGGTTTGTATATGTATGAGTATGATAGCATGTATTATATAGGTTTTACATGTATGTTAGCATGTCCTATATACTGTAGGTATTATATGTATGATAGCATGTTTTATATTGTATGTTAGCATGCCTTATAGGTTTTATATATGTTAGCATGTTTTATATAGGTTTTATATGCATGTTAGTATGTCTTATAAACTGTCGGTATTATATGTATGATAGCATTTTTTTATAATGTATGTTAGCATGTCTTATAGGTTTTATATATGTTAGAATGTCTTATATAGATTTCGTATGTATGTTAGCATGTCTTATATCCGTTTTATATGTATGATAGCATGTCTTATGTCGGTTTTATATGTATCTTAGCATGTCTTATATCGGTTTGTATATGTATGATAGCATGTCTTATATACTGTAGGTATTATATGTATGATAGCATGTTTTATATTGTGTGTTAGCATGTCTTATAGGTTTTATACATGTTAGCATTTCTTATATAGGTTTTAAATGTATGTTAGCATGTCTTATATAGGTTTTATATGTAAACGTTGCTGTTTTTTCGATACAGGAAACAAACATGATTAGAAAGTTGACACGTCTTATATAGGTTTTATTTTTGTTAGCATGTCTTATATCGGTTTTATATGTATATTAGCATGTCTTATATACTGTAGGTATTATATGCATGAGGGCATGTTTTATAATGTATGTTAGCATGTCTTTTATAGGTTTTATATGTATGTTAGCATGTCTTATATACTGTAGGTATTATATGTATGATAGCATTTTTTTATAATGTATGTTAGCATGTCTTATAGGTTTTATATATGTTAGAATGTCTTATATAGATTTCATATGTATGTTAGCATGTCTTATATCCGTTTTATATGTATGATAGCATGTCTTATGTCGGTTTTATATGTATCTTAGCATGTCTTATATCGGTTTGTATATGTATGATAGCATGTCTTATATACTGTAGGTATTATATGTATGATAGCATGTTTTATATTGTGTGTTAGCATGTCTTATATAGGTTTTATATGTAAACGTTGCTGTTTTTTCGATACAGGAAACAAACATGATTAGAAAGTTGACACGTCTTATATAGGTTTTATTTTTGTTAGCATGTCTTATATCGGTTTTATATGTATATTAGCATGTCTTATATACTGTATGCATTATATGCATGAGGGCATGTTTTATAATGTATGTTAGCATGTCTTTTATAGGTTTTATATGTATGTTAGCATGTCTTTTATAGGTTTTATATGTATGTTAGCATGTCTTTTATAGGTTTTATACATATGTGAGCATGTTTTATGTAGGTTTTATATGTATATTAGTATGTCTTATATAGGTTTTATTTTTGTTAGCATGTCTTATATCGGTTTTATATGTATATTAGCATGTCTTATATACTGTAGGTATTATATGCATGAGGGCATGTTTTATACATATGTTAGCATGTCTTATATCGGTTTTATGTGTATGCTAGCATGTCTTATATAGGTTTGTATATGTATGAGTATGATAGCATGTATTATATAGGTTTTACATGTAAGTTAGCATGTCTTATATACTGTAGGTATTATATATATGATAGCATGTTTTATATTGTATGTTAGAATGTCTGATATAGGTTTCATATGTATGTTAGCATGTTTTATATAGGTTTTATATGCATGTTAGTATGTCTTATAAACTGTCGGTATTATATGTATGATAGCATTTTTTTATAATGTATGTTAGCATGTCTTATAGGTTTTATATATGTTAGAATGTCTTATATAGATTTCATATGTATGTTAGCATGTCTTAAATCGTTTTTATATGTATGATAGCATGTCTTATATACTGTAGGTATTATATGTATGATAGCATGTTTTATATTGTGTGTTAGCATGTCTTATAGGTTTTATACATGTTAGCATTTCTTATATAGGTTTTAAATGTATGTTAGCATGTCTTATATAGGTTTTATATGTAAACGTTGCTGTTTTTTCGATACAGGAAACAAACATGATTAGAAAGTTGACACGTCTTATATAGGTTTTATTTTTGTTAGCATGTCTTATATCGGTTTTATATGTATATTAGCATGTCTTATATACTGTAGGTATTATATGCATGAGGGCATGTTTTATAATGTATGTTAGCATGTCTTTTATAGGTTTTATATGTATGTTAGCATGTCTTTTATATGTTTTATATGTATGTTAGCATGTCTTAAATCGGTTTTATACATATGTGAGCATGTTTTATGTAGGTTTTATATGTATATTAGTATGTCTTATATACTGTAGGTAATATATGTATGATAGCATGTTTTATATTGTATGTTAGCATGCCTTATAGGTTTTATATGTGTTAGCATGTCTTATATAGGTTATATATGTATGTTAGCATGTCTAATAAACTGTCGGTATTATATGTATGATAGAATTTTTTAAATGTAAGTTAGCATGTTTTATAATGTTTTATACATGTTAGAATGTCTGATATAGGTTTCATATGTATGTTAGCATGTCTTATATCGGTTTTATATGTATGCTAGTATGTCTTATATAGGTTTGTATATGTATGAGTATGATAGCATGTATTATATAGGTTTTACATGTATGTTAGCATGTCCTATATACTGTAGGTATTATACGTATGATAGCATGTTTTATATTGTATGTTAGCATGCCTTATAGGTTTTATATATGTTAGCATGTTTTATATAGGTTTTATATGCATGTTAGTATGTCTTATAAACTGTCGGTATTATATGTATGATAGCATTTTTTTATAATGTATGTTAGCATGTCTTATAGGTTTTATATATGTTAGAATGTCTTATATAGATTTCATATGTATGTTAGCATGTCTTATATCCGTTTTATATGTATGATAGCATGTCTTATGTCGGTTTTATATGTATCTTAGCATGTCTTGTATCGGTTTGTATATGTATGATAGCATGTCTTATATACTGTAGGTATTATATGTATGATAGCATGTTTTATATTGTGTGTTAGCATGTCTTATAGGTTTTATATATGTTAGCATTTCTTATATAGGTTTTAAATGTATGTTAGCATGTCTTATATAGGTTTTATATGTAAACGTTGCTGTTTTTTCGATACAGGAAACAAACATGATTATTATTATTATTATATATGTATGTTAGCATGTCTTAAATTGGTTTTATACATATGTGAGCATGTTTTATGTAGGTTTTATATGTATATTAGTATGTCTTATATACTGTAGGTATTATATGCATGAGGGCATGTTTTATACATATGTTAGCATGTCTTATATCGGTTTTATGCATATGTTAGCATGTTTTGCGAATGTTTTATATGTATGTGAGCATGTTTTATGTAGGTGTTATAGTATGTTAGTATATATTGTAGGTATTATATGTATGCTAGCATGTCTTATATGTATGCTAGCATGTCTTATATGTGTGCTGGCATGACATGCACAGTTTGTGTTGCATGTCTTATACACGCATCACGTGTAGAGTTTGTCTCATTTATGTTTGTCGTGTGTTACGTCTTACAAAGCATTTTTCAACAACCACTAGGTGGCGCCACCAATGTCATGTCCTCAGTGGAATCTCGCGCGATTACGGCAAAGTTCCAATCCTGGCAAAGACAGATAGACTTTTATTTTGACAGGGCGTCGTCTTGCGTGCGTGCGTGCGTGCGTGCGAGCGTGCGTGCGTGCGTGCGTGCGTGCGTGCGTGCGTGCGTGCGTGCGAGCGTGCGTGCGTGCGTGCGTGCGTGCGTGCGAGCGTGCGTGCGTGCGTGCGTGCGTGCGTGCGAGTCCCATCTGCCCTTTCAGCCAGGCCGAGCAGCATGAAGCCGACCTTTGACCCCTAGGATTACAGCGCCAGCATGTGCCAGTGAGCAGGGTGATGAGATTGACCTATGTGGGCGGCTGTGTGTGTGTGTCAGACACACACACACACACACACACACACACACACACACACAGACACACACACACACACACACACACACACACACACACACACACACACACACACACACACACACACACACACACACACACACACACACACACACACACACAGAGAGAGAGCGAGAGAGAAAAGCAATAGTGCTTTCAGTGTTGGTCCATCAATCAATGCGTAGCAGCTGTAACGAGGACGACGGTCAAAGAATTATCGGCAAAGCTTTCCCTCATCTTCTCCGCCGCCATCAGCCACGCCCACAATCCCCCGCTGCAACCAATCGGAGCAGGGGGGGGGCTTTTCCGACGCTGTAATCTGCGCGCCGGCGAGGAGATGACGGCTAATCCCAGATTATGTTTGCGTGCGATTAAGTCGAACTTGCTGATGTGCACGTTTTTTGCACGCGCCTCCAATCTTCAAATCTGTCGATCTGCCGCTGGCGAGTAACAAACTCCGCGGACGGAAATCCTCCCAAAGTCAACCGCGGCGCCTTCGCTGTTAAGTCTACGACACGGGTGTCCGAAGGGATGCCGTTTTTGCACGCCGCTCGTTTTTTTTATTGGCCCGCGTGACGAAATAAAAACACCCCGGATTAGGACATTACACAAAAACATTGGCATATGGGTATGAAGCATACACATGTAAAATTAGCTAAAAAGCTAGCATGGAAATGTCAGCGAATTGACATGCTAATGTTAGCGTGCTAACAGTTACAATGCTGCAAGTGCCAAGTCATATGGGTATTAAGCATACACGTGTAAAATTAGCTAAAAAGCTAGCATGGAAATGTTAGCGAATTGACATGCTAATGTTAGCATGCTAACAGTTACAATGCTGCAAGTGCCAAGTCATATGGGTATTAAGCATACACGTGTAAAATTAGCTAAAAAGCTAGCATGGAAATGTCAGCGAATTGACATGCTAATGTTAGCATGCTAACAGTTACAATGCTGCAAGTGCCAAGTCATATGGGTATTAAGCATACACGTGTAAAATTAGCTAAAAAGCTAGCATGGAAATGTTAGCGAATTGACATGCTAATGTTAGCATGCTAACAGTTACAATGCTGCAAGTGCCAAGTCATATGGGTATTAAGCATACACGTGTAAAATTAGCTAAAAAGCTAGCATGGAAATGTTAGCGAATTGACATGCTAATGTTAGCATGCTAACAGTTACAATGCTGCAAGTGCCAAGTCATATGAGTATTAAGCATACACGTGTAAAATGAGCTAAAAAGATAGCATGGAAATGTTAGCGAATTAACATGCAAATGTTAACATGCTAATGTTAGCATGCTAACAGTTACAATGCTGCAAGTGCCAAGTCATATGAGTATTAAGCATACACATGTAAAATTAGCTAAAAAGCTAGCATGGAAATGTTAGCGAATTGAAATGCTAATGTTAGCATGCTAACAGTTACAATGCTGCAAGTGCCAAGTCATATGAGTATGAAGCATACACGTGTAACATTAGCTAAAAAGCTATCATGGAAATGTTAGCGAATGAACATGCTAATGTTAGCATGCTAACAGTTACAATGCTGCAAGTGCCAAGTCATATGAGTATTAAGCATAGACGTGTAAAATTGGCTAAAAAGCTAGCATGGAAATGTTAGCGAATTAACATGCTAATGTTAGCATGCTAACAGTTACAATGCTGCAAGTTCCAAGTCATATGAGTATTAAGCATACACGTGTAAAATTAGCTAAAAAGCTAGCATGCAAATGTTAGCGAATGAACATGCTAATGTTAGCATGCTAACAGTTACAATGCTGCAAGTGCCAAGTCATA
>NC_084745.1:12279525-12317025 GCF_033978785.1 Entelurus aequoreus | reverse complement strand
GTATGGCATGCTACGATATTGTATGACATGGTATGTCATGGTATAGTATTGTATGCTATGGTATTGTATAGCATGCTATGGAATGTATAGTACACTATGCTATGGTATAATATAGTATGGTATGCTACGATATTGTATGGCATAGTATAGTAACGTATGTTATGCTATGATATTGTATGACATGGTATGTCATGTTATAATATTGTATGCTATGGTATGCTATTGTATTGTATAGCATGCTATGGAATGTATAGTACACTATGCTATGGTATAATATAGTATGGTATGCTACTATATTGTATGGCATGGTATAGTATCGTATGTTATGCTAAGCTATAATATAACATGGTATGGTATAGTACACTATGCTATGGTACAATATAGTATGGCATGTTACGGTATTGTATATCATGGTATAGCATGGTATGGTATGCTATAATATGACATGCTATAATATGGTGTAGTAATCTATGCTATGGTATAGTATAGTATGGCATGCTACGGTACTGTAGGACATGGTATGTCATGGTATAGTATGGTATGCTATGGTATAATATAGTATGGCATGCTACGGTATTGTAGGACATGGTATGTCATGGTATAGTATGGTATGCTATGGTATTGTATAGCATGCTATGGAATGTATAGTACACTATGGTATTGTATATTATAGTATGATATGCTACGGTATTGTATGTCATGGTATAGCATGGTATGGTATGCTATAATATGACATGCTATAGTATGGTATAGTACACTATGCTATGGTATAATATAGTATGGCATGCTACGGTATTGTAGGACATGGTATGTCATGGTATAGTATGGTATGCTATGGTATGCTACGATATTGTATGGCATGGTATAGTATTGTATGTTACGCTAAGCTATAATATAACATGGTATGGTATAGTACACTATGCTATGGTATAATATACTATGGCATGCTACAGTATTGTATGGCATGGTATAGCATGGTATGGTATGCTATAATATGACATGCTATAGTATGGTGTGGTAAACTATGCTATGGTATAATATAGTATGGCATGCTACGATATTGTATGGCATGGTATAGTATCGTATGCTATGCTAAGCTATAATATAACATGGTATGGTATAGTACACTATGCTATGGTATAATATAGTATGGCATGCTACAGTATTGTATGGCATGGTATAGCATGGTATGGTATGCTATAATAGGACATGCTATAGTATGGTGTGGTAAACTATGCTATGGTATAATATAGTATGGCATGCTACGCTATTGTATGACATGGTATGTCATGGTATAGTATTGTATGCTATGGTATGCTATGGTATTGTATAGCATGCTATGGAATGTATAGTACACTATGCTGTGGTATGATATAGTATGGTATGCTACGATATTGTATGGCATAGTATAGTATCGTATGTTATGCTAAGCTATAATATAACATGGTATGGTGTAGTACACTATGCTATGGTATAATATAGTATGGCATGTTACGGTATTGTATGGCATGGTATAGCATGGTATGGTATGCTATAATATGACATGCTATAGTATGGTGTAGTAATCTATGCTATGGTACAATATAGTATGGCATGTTACGGTATTGTATGACATGGTATGTCATGGTATAGTATGGTATGCTATGGTATTGTATAGCATGCTATGGAATGTATAGTACACTATGCTATGGTACAATATAGTATGGCATGCTACGGTATTGTATGTTATGGTATAGTATGGTATGGTATGCTATAATATGACATGCTATAGTATGGTGTAGTAAACTATGCTATGGTATAATATAGTATGGCATGCTACGGTATTGCATGACATGGTATGTCATGGTATAGTATGGTATGCTATAGTATGCTACCATATTGTCTGGCATGGTATCGTATCGTATGTTATGCTAAGCTATAATATAACATGGTATGGTATAGTACACTATGCTGTGGTATAATATAGTATGGCATGCTACAGTATTGTATGGCATGGTATAGCATGGTATGGTATGCTATAATATGACATGCTATAGTATGGTGTGGTAAACTATGCTATGGTATAATATAGTATGACATGCTACGATATTGTATGACATCGTATGTCATCCCGCGACCCCAAAAGGGAATAAGCGGTAGAAAATGGATGGATGGATGGATGGATGGATGGTATGTCATGGTATAGTATTGTATGCTATGGTATGCTATGGTATTGTATAGCATGCTATGGAATGTATAGTACACTATGCTTTGGTATAATATAGTATGGTATGCTACGATATTGTATGGCATAATATAGTATTGTATGTTATGCTAAGCTATAATATAACATGGTATGGTATAGTACACTATGCTGTGGTATAATATAGTATGGTATGCTACGGTATTGTATGGCATGGTATAGCATGGTATGGTATGCTATAATATGACATGCTATAGTATGGTGTAGTAAACTATGCTATGGTATAATATAGTATGGCATGCTACAGTATTGTATGACATGGTATGTCATGGTATAGTATGGTATGCTATGGTATTGTATAGCATGCTATGGAATGTATAGTACACTATGCTATGGTATAATATAGTATGGCATGCTACGGTATTGTAGGACATGGTATGTCATGGTATAGTATGGTATGCTATGGTATGCTACGATATTGTATGGCATGGTATAGTATCGTATGTTACGCTAAGCTATAATATAACATGGTATGGTATAGTACACTATGGTATGGTATAATATACTATGGCATGCTACAGTATTGTATGGCATGGTATAGCATGGTATGGTATGCTATAATATGACATGCTATAGTATGGTGTGGTAAACTATGCTATGGTATAATATAGTATGGCATGCTACGATATTGTATGGCATGGTATAGTATCGTATGTTATGCTAAGCTATAATATAACATGGTATGGTATAGTACACTATGCTATGGTATAATATAGTATGGCATGCTACAGTATTGTATGGCATGGTATAGCATGGTATGGTATGCTATAATATGACATGCTATAGTATGGTGTGGTAAACTATGCTATGGTATAATATAGTATGGCATGCTACGCTATTGTATGACATGGTATGTCATGGTATAGTATTGTATGCTATGGTATGCTATGGTATTGTATAGCATGCTATGGAATGTATAGTACACTATGCTATAGAATAATATAGTATGGTATGCTACGATATTGTATGGCATAGTATAGAATCGTATGTTATGCTAAGATATAATATAACATGGTATGGTGTAGTACACTATGCTATGGTATAATATAGTATGGCATGTTACGGTATTGTATGGCATGGTATAGCATGGTATGGTATGCTATAATATGACATGCTATAGTATGGTGTAGTAATCTATGCTATGGTACAATATAGTATGGCATGCTACGGTATTGTATGACATGGTATGTCATGGTATAGTATGGTATGCTATGGTATTGTATAGCATGCTATGGAATGTATAGTGCACTATGCTATGGTACAATATAGTATGGCATGCTACGGTATTGTATGATATGGTATAGTATGGTATGGTATGCTATAATATGACATGCTATAGTATGGTGTAGTAATCTATGCTATGGTACAATATAGTATGGCATGCTATGGTATTGTATGACATGGTATGTCATGGTATAGTATGGTATGCTATGGTATTGTTTAGCATGCTATGGAATGTATAGTGCACTATGCTATGGTACAATATAGTATGGCATGCTACGGTATTGTATGATATGGTATAGTATGGTATGGTATGCTATAATATGACATGCTATAGTATGGTGTAGTAAACTATGCTATGGTATAATATAGTATGGCATGCTACGGTATTGCATGACATGGTATGTCATGGTATAGTATGGTATGCTATAGTATGCTACCATATTGTATGGCATGGTATCGTATGTTATGCTAAGCTATAATATAACATGGTATGGTATAGTACACTATGCTATGGTATAATATAGTATGGCATGCTACGATATTGTATGACATCGTATGTCATCCCGCGACCCCAAAAGGGAATAAGCGGTAGAAAATGGATGGATGGATGGATGGTATGTCATGGTATAGTATTGTATGCTATGGTATGCTATGGAATGTATAGTACACTATGCTATGGTATAATATAGTATGGTATGCTACGGTATTGTATGGCATGGTATAGTATCGTATGTTATGCTAAGCTATAATATAATATGGTATGGTATGGTATAGTATGCTATGGTATGGTATAGTATGCTATGGTATAGTATTCTACGGTATGGCATAGTATAGTATGATGTGCTATAATATACCATGCTATGGTATAGTACAGTATGTTATGGTATAGTACGCTATGGTATAATATAGTATGGCATGTTATGGTATTGTATGGCATGGTATACTATGGTATGCTACGCTATGGTCTGGTATAGTATGCTATTGTATTGTATGGCATGGTATACTATGGTATGCTACGCTATGGTCTGGTATAGTATGCTATGGTATTGTATGGCATGGTATACTATGGTATAGTATGGTATGTTTTGCTAAGCTATAATATAATATGGTATGGTATACTATGGTATGGTATAGTATGCTACGGTATGACATGGTATAGTATGCTACGGTATGGCATGGTATAGTATGGTATGCCATGGTATAATATAACATGCTATGGTATAGTACAGTATTCTATGGTATAATATAGTACGGCATGCTATGGTATTGTATGTCATGGTATAGTATGGTATGCTACGCTATGCTATGGTCTGGTATAGTACGTACAATATGTTTTTTTTATATTGTATGGTATAGCATGGTTTAGTAAGGTATTTTATGCCATAGTGTAGTATGCTATGCTATAATGTGCTATGGTACATTGTGCTATGCTATTATATAGTATGCTCTGGTACAGTACGGTATGCTATATTATGGTATAGCATGGTATGGTATGGTTTTGTATGGTATATTATGGTATGAGATGTATTATGCCATGCTATGGTATGGTATACTATGGTATAGTATGCTATGCTATAATATGGTATAGTCTAGTATGCCATGGAATGGTATATTACGCTATGCTATGGTATGGGATAGTCTAGTGTGTTATGGAATGGTATATCACGCTATGCTATGGTATGGGATAGTCTAGTATGGTGTATGGTCTGATTTTGTATCGAACATGCATACAATTTCCAGTTTCTCTTTTCAACATGGTCGAGAAGGAGTAGGAAGAAGCAAAGCTTAGTTAGCATGCTACAGTACGGCATGGTATAATACACTACGCTATGGTTTGGTATGGTATAGTATGGTCTGCTACCATAGGGTATGGCATGGTATAGTAAGGTATTTTATGGCATAGCATGGTAGGCTATGCAATGCTATAATATAATATGCTATGGTACAGTACGGTATACTATAGTACAATATGCTCTGGTACATTATGCTATGGTATGGTATGCTATGACGTAGTATAGTATAGTATATTATGATATGATATGGTATGCTGCCATGCTATAGTATGGTATACTGTGGTATACTATGCTATGCTATAACATGCTATGGTATAGTACACTACGCTATGGTGGTTAGGTATGGTATAGTATGGTATGCCATGTACTGTATAATATGGTATGGTCTGCTAGGGTATGGCATGGTATGGTAAGATATTTTATGGCATAGTATGATAAGCTATGCTATGCTGTAAATATATGTTAAGGTATAGTATGCTATGCTATTAAATAGTATGATTTGGTACATTATGCTAAGGTACAGTACGGTGTGGTATGCTATGGCATGGTACAGTATTTTATGGTATAGTATGGTATGGCATATGGAATATTATGGTATAGTATGCTGCTATGCTATAGTATTGTATACTATGCTATGCTAATGCATGATACATAGAATGGTATGCACATAGTCACCAAGGCAGAAGCGTATTAGAAAGTATCTAGTAACAAACGTGTCCGCATTATTCAACATACTGTGTCATGAGCTTAACTTAATTATTGCCAAAAAACAAATCCCACTTCAATTTAAAGACAGCATAAGTCCTTTCCAGATGGATAATAATAAAAAGATTTGTGTTTTTTAGCCTTTTTTAGTGTATATCATACGTGCTGATATCATATAGGATCAATATTGGTATCGTATCAGAAGTGGAAAAAGTGGTATGGCAGTGTTAGAGAGCAGGAAGGGATTTAACAAGCGATATTTCTTCATTACTGGAGAATTTATTTAAATGATGACAATTTGGATGGAAAAGAGTGAAAAGTCCCGCAAACTACTTGAAATCAGCTCTCTCTCTCTCTCTCTCTCTCTCTCTCTCTCTCTCTCTCTCTCTCTCTCTCTCTCTCTCTCTCTCTCTCTCTCTCTCTCTCTCTCTCTCTCTCTCTCTCTCCAGTGTCTGATGTTGAACATAAAAGTTTGAGTGCCCTTCTTTCCGCTGAAGCAACAACAACAACAACAAACCATTTCCTGGCCAAGATGCACTCTCAAGGAAAAAAAAGAATCCAAATAATTGCACTAGTTTGAAGTTTTTTTGTGTCCCGACATGAATATTCAGAGGCTGTGAATTAGCTGGTGGGGAAATAATGAGTTTATTAGCATTTGTTTATTTGTCCGCACATTAAAAGTTGCTAATGAGAAGGCGTTAACGAGCGCTCCTCTCTCTGGAGTGCATTGTGGGGGAAATGTTGCTCCTTGCATGGAAACGCTAAGGAGGAAAACAGCAAGTGAGGTCGTTATAAAGCATACAGAGCTGACAGACATATTTGGCCTTATCAGAGGAGGTCATTAAAGGTCAATATCCTCCTCAGTGTTCATTTCACGCCAACAAGCTTCTTCAGCCTCACACGCACACACAAACACACCTGATGATGTCGCACACACAAGACACACACACAAACACACCTGATGATGTCGCACACACAACACACACACAAACTCACATGATGATGTCGCACACACAAGACACACAAACACACCTGATGATGTCGCACACACAAGACACACACACACCTGATGATGTCGCACACACAAGACACACACACAAACACACCTGATGTCGCACACACAACACACACACAAACACACCTGATGATGTCGCACACACAACACGCAGGACCCACACACTAACGCACCTGATGATGTCGCACACACAACACACACACAAACACACCAGATGATGTCGCACACACAACACGCAGGACCCACACACTAACGCACCTGATGATGTCACACACACAACACACACACAAACACACCTGATGATGTCGCGCACACAACACACACACAAACACACCTGATGATGTCGCACACACAACACACACACAAACACTTCTGATGATGTCGCACACACAACACACACACACCTGATGATGTCACACACACAACACACACACAAAGACACCTGATGATGTCGCACACCCAAGACACACACACAAACACACCTGATGATGTCGCACACACAAGACACACACACAAACACACCTGATGATGTCGCACACACAACACACACACAAACACACCTGATGATGTCGCACACACAACACGCAGGACCCACACACTAACGCACCTGATGATGTCGCACACACAACACACACACAAACACACCAGATGATGTCGCACACACAACACGCAGGACCCACACACTAACGCACCTGATGATGTCGCGCACACAACACACACACAAACACACCTGATTATGTCGCACACACACAAACACACCTGATGATGTCGCACACACAACACGCAGGACCCACACACTAACGCACCTGATGATGTCGCACACACAACACACACACAAACACACCAGATGTCGCACACACAACACGCAGGACCCACACACAAACACACCTGATGATGTCGCGCACACAACACACACACAAACACACCTGATTATGTCGCACACACACAAACACTTCTGATGAGGTCGCACACACAACACACACACAGACACCTGATGATGTTGCACACACAACACACACACAAACACACCTGATGATGTCGCACACACAACACACACACAAACACACCTGATGATGTCGCACACACAAGACACACACACAAACACACCTGATGATGTCGAACACACAACACACACACAAACACACCTGATGATGTCGCACACACTAGACACACACACAAACACACCTGATGATGTCGCACAAACAAGACACACACACAAACACACCTGATGATGTCGCACACACAACACACACACAAACACACCTGATGATGTCGCACACACAACACGCAGGACCCACACACTAACGCACCTGATGATGTCGCACACACAACACACACACACAAACACACCTGATGATGTCGCGCACACAACACACACACAAGCACACCTGATGATGTCGCACACACAACACACACACAAACACTTCTGATGATGTCGCACACACAACACACACACACCTGATGATGTCGCACACACAACACACACACAAACACACCTGATGATGTCACACACACAACACACACACAAACACACCTGATGATGTCGCACACACAACACACACACAAACACACCTGATGATGTCGCACACACAAGACACACACACAAACACACCTGATGATGTCGCACACACAACACACACACACAAACACACCTGATGATGTCGCACACACAACACACACACACAAACACACCTGATGATGTCGCACACACAAGACACACACACAAACACACCTGATGATGTCGCACACACAAGACACACAAACACACCTGATGATGTTGCACACACAACACACACACAAACACACCTGATGATGTCGCACACACACAAACACACCTGATGATGTCGCACACACAACATGCAGACCCACACACAAACACACTTGATGATGTCGCATACACACAAACACACCTGATGATGTTGCACACACACAAACACACCTGATGATGTCACACACACACAAACACACCTGATGATGTCGCATACACAACATGTAAGACCCACACACAAACACACCTGATGATGTCGCACACACAATATGCAGGACCCACACACAAACACACCTGATGATGTCGCACAAACAAGACACACACACAAACACACCTGATGATGTCGCACACACAACACACACACAAACACACCTGATGATGTCGCACACACAACACGCAGGACCCACACACTAACGCACCTGATGATGTCGCACACACAACACACACACACAAACACACCTGATGATGTCGCGCACACAACACACACACAAGCACACTTGATGATGTCGCACACACAACACACACACAAACACTTCTGATGATGTCGCACACACAACACACACACACCTGATGATGTCGCACACACAACACACACACAAACACACCTGATGATGTCACACACACAACACACACACAAACACACCTGATGATGTCGCACACACAACACACACACAAACACACCTGATGATGTCGCACACACAACACGCAGGACCCACACACTAACGCACCTGATGATGTCGCACACACAACACACACACACGAACACACCTGATGATGTCGCGCACACAACACACACAAACACACCTGATGATGTCGCACACACAACACACACACAAACACTTCTGATGATGTCGCACACACAACACACACACAAACACACCTGATGATGTCACACACACAACACACACACAAACACACCTGATGATGTCGCACACACAACACACACACAAACACACCTGATGATGTCGCACACACAAGACACACACACAAACACACCTGATGATGTCGCACACACAACACACACACCTGATGATGTCGCACACACAAGACACACACACAAACACACCTGATGATGTCGCACACACAACACACACACACAAACACACCTGATGATGTCGCACACACAACACACACACACACAAACACACCTGATGATGTCGCACACACAAGACACACACACAAACACACCTGATGATGTCGCACACACAAGACACACAAACACACCTGATGATGTTGCACACACAACACACACACAAACACACCTGATGATGTCGCACACACGCAAACACACCTGATGATGTCGCACACACAACATGCAGACCCACACACAAACACACTTGATGATGTCGCATACACACAAACACACCTGATGATGTCGCACACACACAAACACACCTGATGATGTCACACACACACAAACACACCTGATGATGTCGCATACACAACATGTAAGACCCACACAAAAACACACCTGATGATGTCGCACACACAATATGCAGGACCCACACACAAACACACCTGATGATGTCGCACACACACAGACACACCTGATGATGTCGCACACACAACATGTAAGACCCACACACAAACACACTTGATTATGTCGCACACACACAAACACACCTGATGATGTCGCACACACACAAACACACCTGATGATGTCGCACACACAACATGCAGACCCAAACACAAACACACTTGATGATGTCGCACACACAACACACACCTGATGATGTCACACACACACAAACACACCTGATGATGTCGCACACACAACATGTAAGACCCACACACAAACACACCTGATGATGTCGCACACACAACATGCAGGACCCACACACAAACACACCTGATGATGTCGCACACACAGACACACCTGATGATGTTGCACACACAACATGTAAGACCCACACACAAACACACTTGATGTCGCACACACACAAACACACCTGATGATGTCGCACACACACAAACACACCTGATGATGTCGCACACACAACATGCAGACCCACACACAAACACACTTGATGATGTCGCACACACACAAACACACCTGATGATGTCGCACACAAAACATGCAGACCCACACACAAACACACTTGATGATTTCGCACACACACAAACACACCTGATGATGTCGCACACACACAAACACACCTGATGATGTCACACACACACAAATACACCTGATGATGTCGCACACACAACATGCAGGACCCACACACAAACACACTTGATAATGTCGCACACACACAAACACACCTGATGATGTCGGACACACACAAACATGCCTGATGATGTCGCACACACAACATGAAGGACCCACACACAAACACACCTGATGATGTCGCACACACACAAACACACCTGATTATGTCGCACACACAACATGCAGACCCACACACAAACACACTTGATGATGTCGCACACACACAAACACACCTGATGATGTCGCAAACACACCTGATGATGTCGCACACACAACATGCAGACCCACACACAAACACACTTGATGATGTCGCACACACACAAACACACCTGATGATGTCGCACACACACAAACACACCTGATGATGTCACACACACACACAAACACACCTGATGATGTCGCACACACAACATGTAAGACCCACACACAAACACCCCTGATGATGTCGCACACACAACATGTAAGACCCACACACAAACACACCTGATGATGTCGCACACACAACATGCAGACCCACACACAAACACACCTGATGATGTCGCACACACAACATGCAAGACCCACACACAAACACACCTGATGATTTTTTCTTACACACAACATGCAGACCCACACACAAACACACCTGATGATGTCGCACACACAACATGTAAGACCCACACACAAACACACCTGATGATGTCGCACACACAACATGTAAGACCCACACACAAACACACCTGATGATGTCGCACACACAACATGTAAGACCCACACAAAAACACACCTGATGATGTCGCACACACAACATGTAAGACCCACACACAAACACACCTGATGATGTCGCACACACAACATGCAGACCCACACACAAACACACCTGATGATGTCGCACACACAACATGTAAGACCCACACACAAACACACCTGATGATGTCACACACACAACATGCAGACCCACACACAAACACACCTGATGATGTCGCACACACAACATGTAAGACCCACACACAAACACACCTGATGATGTCGCACACACAACATGCAGACCCACACACAAACACACCTGATGATGTCGCACACACAACATGCAGACCCACACACAAACACACCTGATGATGTCGCACACACAACATGTAAGACCCACACCCAAACACACCTGATGATGTCGCACACACAACATGCAGACCCACACACAAACACACCTGATGATGTCGCACACACAACATGTAAGACCCACACCCAAACACACCTGATGATGTCGCACACACAACATGCAGACCCACACACAAACACACCTGATGATGTCACACACACACAAACACACCTGATGATGTCGCACACACAACATGCAGACCCACACACAAACACACCTGATGATGTCGCACACACAACATGTAAGACCCACACACAAACACACCTGATGATGTCGCACACACAACATGCAGACCCACACACAAACACACCTGATGATGTCGCACACACAACATGTAAGACCCACACACAAACACACCTGATGATAAAAACGATACACTTGCTTTGATTGAAAGGACAACATTAATAAGACAACAACTTTGTGTTTTTAACTGAAGTATACAAAGTGTGTTTCTTTCATGGTAATACCTTCAGAATATTTGAAGTATTACTTCTTGTGTGCAGACTAAGTATTTAGTGTCACATGTTTACCAGCTGACACTTTGATGAAGGTCAAAGTCTCAGCTGGTAAAACACTAAATACTTGCACAAATACTACGACTACTAATACTACTTCTATTAATACTGCTACTGTTCTACTACTGCTATTACTACTGCAACTATTCTACTACTACTACTTCTATTAATACTGCTACTGTTATACTACTTCTATTACTACTGCAACTATTCTACTACTACTACTTCTATTAATACTGCTATTGTTATACTACTTCTATTAATACTGCTACTGTTATACTACTTCTATTACTACTGCAACTATTCTACTACTACTACTTCTATTAATACTGCTACTGTTATACTACTTCTATTAATACTGCTACTGTTATACTACTTCTATTACTACTGCAACTATTCTACTACTACTACTTCTATTAATACTGCTATTGTTATACTACTTCTATTAATACTGCTACTGTTATACTACTTCTATTACTACTGCAACTATTCTACTACTACTACTTCTATTAATACTGCTATTGTTATACTACTTCTATCAATACTGCTACTGTTATACTACTGCTATTACTACTGCAACTATTCTACTACTACTACTTCTATTAATACTGCTACTGTTATACTACTGCTATTACTACTGCAACTATTCTACTACTACTACTACTACTACTATTAATACTGCTACTGTTCTACTACTTCTATTACTACTGCAACTATTCTACTACTACTACGTCTATTAATACTGCTATTGTTATACTACTTCTATTAATACTGCTACTGTTATACTACTTCTATTACTACTGCAACTATTCTACTACTACTACTTCTATTAATACTGCTATTGTTATACTACTTCTATTAATACTGCTACTGTTATACTACTGCTATTACTACTGCAACTATTCTACTACTACTACTACTATTAATACTGCTACTGTTCTACTACTTCTATTACTACTGCAACTATTCTACTACTACTACTACTATTATTAATACTGCTACTGTTATACTACTTCTATTACTACTGCAAATATTCTACTACTACTACTACTATTATTAATACTGCTACTGTTATACTACTGCTATTACTACTGCAACTATTCTACTAATACTATTTCTATTAATACTGCTATTGTTATACTACTTCTATTAATACTGCTACTGTTATACTACTGCTATTACTACTGCAACTATTCTACTACTACTACTACTATTATTAATACTGCTACTGTTATACTACTGCTATTACTACTGCAACTATTCTACTAATACTACTTCTATTAATACTGCTACTATTCTACTACTTCTATTACTACTGCAAATATTCTACTACTACTGCACCCACTAGTAATAATGCTGCTACTACTTCTACTTATACTACTATTACTACTACTTCTGCTACTATTACTACTTTCACTATTACTTCTGCTATCACTACTAATACTACTATTACTTCTGCCACTATTACTACTTTAACTATTACTTCTGCTATTACTACTAATACTACTATTACTTCTGCTACTATTACTACTTTAACAATTACTTCTGCTATTACTACTAATACTTCTGCTACTATTACTACTTTAACTATTACTTCTGCTATTACTACTAATACTACTATTACTTCTGCTACTATTACTTCTGCTACTATTACTACTGATACTATCCTACTACTACTAGTACTGTTATTACTACTGCTATTATTACTTCTACTACTAGTTCTACTGCTATTAATACACATACTGTTCTATTACTAATATTGCTATTACTACTACTATTACTACTGCTACTATTCTACTACTAATGCTGCTATTACTACTTACACTATTCTACTACTACTACTCATACTACTAATGCTGCTATTACTACTGATACTGTTACTGCTGTGACTACGGTTATTAGTACTATAATGCTACTAGTACTACAAATACTGCTATTGGCACTATTGCTACTAGTACTCCTACATCTACTAGTACTACCATTGCTGTGACTAATGTTACTAGTAGTAGTACTACTACTACAACTAGTACTACCACTACTACTGCAATGAAACGTCCTCCTGCTATTTGATGTATTTTTACACATTTGTTGTATAGTTTTGCTAGTACAGTAAATATGATTGTAAAATATAATAATTGACATACTTTTTTGAAAACTATGTTTGTTCAATTCATCATTCACAAAAGGTACCTTCATCATTTCTTTTACGGCCAAGAAATGTTCTATTTTTTAACAAGCCTTGGGCTTTTTTTTACGCCAGCCATCATGAGAAATAAATGATTTGTATCCATCACTTCTTTTTACACTTGAATCGCGATAGTAAATAGACGTCAGAGGAGGAATAGACGCGCAAACATCTTGTTCGACGTCTTTTAGCCATCTTTACACTCTCCTCTCTCTCTCTCTGGTGGTGGTTGCGGGCGAGCGAGCAAAAAGCTGCATTGATAAATAGGTCAGAGAGCTTTTGCACCCCCCCCCCCCCCCCCCCCCAATGGTTTCAGGCCAGCTTGGCAAATTGAACATAATTAAGGCCCAAGGCAAAGGTTGCACTTTCCTTGAAATAGCAGGGCTCACTGCAGCCAGCTAGCAACACACACTGTACTTACTGTACGTCTCATGTCAGCATATTTGCATTTTCTATACCAAGCATCTTCGCACATGATGGTGTGGACCAGGGGTCGGCAACCCAAAATGTTGAAAGAGCCATATTGGACCAAAAATACAAAAACAAATCTGTCTGGAGCCGCAAAAAATTAAAAGCCATATTACATACAGACAGTGTGTCATGAGATATAAATGTAATTAAGAGGACTTAAAGGAAACTAAATGAGCTCAAATATAGCTACAAATGAGGCATAATGATGCAATATGTACACATCGCTAGCCTAAATAGCATGTTAGCATCGATTAGCTTGCAGTCATGCAGTGACCAAATACGTCTGATTAGCACTCCACACAAGTCAATAACATCAACAAAACTCACCTTTGTGCATTCATGCACAACGTTAAAAGTGTGGTGGACAAAATGAGACAGAAAAAGTGGCAAAAAACACGTCCTAGAAAGTCGGAGAAAGTTATATCAATCAATACATGTAAACAAGCTATACGGTGAGTTCAAGGACCGCCAAAATAAGTAGGACAAAACGGCGCTCGCCAAATACTCGAATCAGTGAATCATGTTTAATATAAACAGTGTGCTTTATAACACTTAGGGAGGTTTGTGTCATGTTTGTCCTCCTACAGAAACCATACTAAAACAAAAAAATAGATTTTTTTCCCCCCTCATCTTTTTCCATTCTTCATACATTTTTGAAAAATCTCCAGAGAGCCACTAGGGCGGCGCTAAAGAGCCGCATGCAGCTCTAGAGCCGCGGGTTGCCGACCCCCGGTGTGGACCAACAACCGAGCATCTTCTGAAAAACTATTTGGGAAAGGTCTAGAGGAGAACATCCGTTTTATTGACACTTTATATTGACATGTATCGTAAACAAACTCAACTCTGCTCTTTTGAAGAACACACCGAAAACAAATGCCCCAGAAGTCAAAGATCCTCTACGTGACGGGAGCGAGCTGCGTGATTTAGGAGTGTGCTGCAAAAACAAGCCAGTCAAAGATCCTCCATTAGGCAGGAGTGCTCTGCTATTTGTAGGAATGTACAGCAAAAACAAGCCAGTCAAAGATCCTCCATTAGGCAGGAGTGCTCTGCTATTTGTAGGAATGTACAGCAAAAACAAGCCAGTCAAAGATCCTCCATTAGGCAGGCGTGCTCTGCTATTTGTAGGAATGTACAGCAAAAACAAGCCAGTCAAAGATCATCTATATGGCAGGACTGTCCTGCTGTTTTTAGTAATATACTGCAAAAACACAGGAGTCAAAGATCCTCTATATTACGGGAGTGATCTGTTTTTAGGAATGTGCTACAAAAATATTGTAATCATAGATCCGCTATATCAGTGGTCCCCAACCACTGGCCCGGTACCGGTCCGTGGACCGATTGGTACCGGGCAGCGGCCGCACAAGAAATTTTAAAAAAAAAAAAAGAAAGAAAAAAAAAAAAAAAAAAGTTTAATTAAATCAACATAAAAAACACAATATATACATTATATATCAATATAAATCAATACTGTCTGCAGGGATACAGTCCGTAAGCACACATAATTGTATTTCATTATGACAAAAAAAAATTATAATTTTTTTTTTTTACCACATGCTATTTTTAGGAACGTACGGCAAAAACATTGTAGTCATAGATCCTCTATATGACAGGAGTGCTGTGCTATTTTAGGAACGTACGGCAAAAACATTGTTGTCACAGATCCTCTAAATTACGGGACAAATCTGTTGTTTTTAGAAATGTACTTTAAAAAAAAACAACTAGTCAAAGATCCTTTAAATGACAGCAGTGTTCTGCTGTTTTTAGTAATATACTGCAAAAAACAGTAGTCAAAGATCCTCTATAAGGCAGGTGTGATCTGTTTTTAGGAAGGTACTACAAAAACATTGTATACATAGATCATCTATATGATAGGAGTGTTCTGCTTTTTTTTTTAGGAACGTACGACAAAAACATTGTAGTCATAGATCCTCTATATGACAGGAGTGCTGTGCTATTTTAGGAACGTACTACAAAAACATTGTTGTCACAGATCCTCTATATTACGGGACAAATCTGTTGTTTTTAGAAATGTACTTAAAAAAAACAACTATAGTCAAAGATCCTTTAAATGACAGGAGTGTTCTTCTGTTTTTAGTAATATACTGCCAAAAATAGTAGTCAAAGATCCTCTATTAGGCAGGTGTGATCTGTTTTTAGGATGGTACTACAAAAACATTGTATACATAGATCCTCTATATGATAGGAGTGTTCTGCTTTTTTTTTTAGGAACATACGACAAAAACATTGTATACATAGATCCTCTATATGACAGGAGTGCTGTGCTATTTTAGGAATGTACTACAAAAACATTGTTGTCACAGATCCTCTATATTACGGGACAAATCTGTTGTTTTTAGAAATGTACTTTAAAAAAAAAAAACTATAGTCAAAGATCCTTTAAATGACAGGAGTGTTCTTCTGTTTTTAGTAATATACTGCAAAAAATAGTAGTCAAAGATCCTCTATTAGGCAGGTGTGATCTATTTTTAGGATGGTACTACAAAAACATTGTATACATAGATCCTCTATATGACAGGAGAGCAGTGCTATTTTAGGAATGTACTACAAAAACATTGTTGTCACAGATCCTCTATATTACGGGACAAATCTGTTGTTTTTAGGAATGTACTTTAAAAAAAAAACTATAGTCAAAGATCCTTTAAATTACAGGAGTGTTCTGCTGTTTTTAGTAATATACTGCAAAAAACAGTAGTCAAAAATCCTCTATTAGGCAGGTGTGATCTGTTTTTAGGATGGTACTACAAAAACATTGTATACATAGATCCTCTATATGACAGGACTGCTCTGCTATTTTTAGGAACGTACTACAAAAACATTGTAGTCATAGATCCTCTATATGACAGGAGTGCTGTGCTATTTTAGGAATGTACTACAAAAACATTGTTGTCACAGATCCTCTATATTACGGGACAAATCTGTTGTTTTTAGAAATGTACTTTAAAAAAAAACAACTAGTCAAAGATCCTTTAAATGACAGCAGTGTTCTGCTGTTTTTAGTAATATACTGCAAAAAACAGTAGTCAAAGATCCTCTATAAGGCAGGTGTGATCTGTTTTTAGGATGGTACTACAAAAACATTGTATACATAGATCCTCTATATGATAGGAGTGTTCTGCTTTTTTTTTTTTAGGAACGTACTACAAAAACATTGTAGTCATAGATCCTCTATGTGACAGGAGTGCTGTGCTATTTTAGGAATGTACTACAAAAACATTGTTGTCACAGATCCTCTATATTACGGGACAAATCTGTTGTTTTTAGAAATGTACTTTAAAAAAAAACTATAGTCAAAGATCCTTTAAATGACAGGAGTGTTCTTCTGTTTTTAGTAATATACTGCAAAAAACAGTAGTCAAAGATCCTCTATAAGGCAGGTGTGATCTGTTTTTAGGAAGGTACTACAAAAACATTGTATACATAGATCCTCTATATGATAGGAGTGTTCTGCTTTTTTTTAGTAACGTACGACAAAAACATTGTAGTCATAGATCCTCTATATGACAGGAGTGCTGTGCTATTTTAGGAATGTACTACAAAAACATTGTTGTCACAGATCCTCTATATTACGGGACAAATCTGTTGTTTTTAGAAATGTACTTTTAAAAAAAACTATAGTCAAAGATCCTTTAAATGACAGGAGTGTTCTTCTGTTTTTAGTAATATACTGCAAAAAATAGTAGTCAAAGATCCTCTATTAGGCAGGTGTGATCTGTTTTTAGGATGGTACTACAAAAACATTGTATACATAGATCATCTATATGATAGGAGTGTTCTGCTTTTTTTTAGGAACGTACGACAAAAACATTGTAGTCATAGATCCTCTATATGACAGGAGTGCTGTGCTATTTTAGGAATGTACTACAAAAACATTGTTGTCACAGATCCTCTATATTACGGGACCAATCTGTTGTTTTTAGAAATGTACTTTAAAAAAAACTATAGTCAAAGATCCTTTAAATGACAGGAGTGTTCTTCTGTTTTTAGTAATATACTGCCAAAAATAGTAGTCAAAGATCCTCTATTAGGCAGGTGTGATCTGTTTTTAGGAATGTACTACAAAAACATTCTAGTCATAGATCCTCTATATGACAGGAGTGCTGTGCTATTTTAGGAATGTACTACAAAAACATTGTCACAGATCCTCTATATTACGGGACACATCTGTTGTTTTTAGGAATGTACTTTAAAAAAAAACTATAATCAAAGATCCTTTAAATGACAGGAGTGTTCTTCTGTTTTTAGTAATATACAGCAAAAAACAGTAGTCAAAGATCCTCTATAAGGCAGGTGTGATCTGTTTTTAGGAATGTACTACAAAAACATTGTAATCATAGATCCTCTATGTGACAGGAGTGCTTTGCTATTTTTAAGAACGTACTACAAAAACATTGTAGTCATAGATCCTTTATATGACAGGAGTGCTCTGCTATTTTTAGGAATATACTGCAAATCTATATGACAGATGAATCTGTTGTTTTTAGGAATGCACTTTATTCAAAGATCCTTTAAATGACAGGAGTGTTCTGCAGGTTTTCGTAATATACTGCAAAAATATAGTAGTCAAAGATTCTCTATATTACAGGAGTGCTCTGCTGTTTTTTAGGAATGTACAGCAAAAACAAGCCAGTCAAAGATCATCTATATGGCAGGACCATCCTGCTGTTTTTAGTAATATACTGCAAAAACACAGTAGTCAAAGATCCTCTATATTACATGGTGTGATCTGTTTTTTAGGAATGTACTACAACAACATTGTAATCATAGATCCTCTATGTGACAGGAGTGCTCTGGTATTTCTATGAATGTACTACAAAAACATTGTAGTCACAGATCCTCTATACTACGGGAGAAATCTGTTGTTTTTAGGAATGCACTTCATAAAAACTGTAGTCAAAGATCCTTTCAATGACAGGAATGCTCTGATATTTTTAAAAATGTACTACAAAAACATTGTAGTCAAATATCCTCTATATTATGCAATACATCTCTTGTTTTTAGGAATGCACTTCAAAAACAGAAGTCAAAGATCCTTTATATTACAAGGGAAATATGTTCTATTTAGGAATGTACGAAAAAAACCTGGAGTCAAAGATCTTTTATATGATGTATAAAATATAAAGATATAGAATAAAATATAAATAGGCTTCGCTATTTTTAAGACTGTACTGCAAAAACATAGTAGTCAAAGATCCTCTATATGAAAGAAGTGCTCTGCTATTTTTTAATAGTGCAACGCAAAAACATTGTAGTCATAGATCCTCTATATCAGTGGTCCCCAACCACCGGGCCGCGGCCATCCCAGGCCACACAAGAAATAAAAATAAAATTAAATTTAAAAAAAATAAATAAATATTTTTTTATTAAGTCAACATAAAAAACACAATATATAGATTATATATATCAATATATATCAATACAGTCTGCAGGGATACAGTCCGTAAGCACACATGATTGTATTTCTTTATGACAAAAATAAAAAATAAAAAATACCATAACTCTCCCTTCAGTAGTACTAGTATTAATTGCACAGTAGTATTCATAGTGTGGTAGTACTAATAGTACAGTAGTACTAATAGTACAGTAGTACTGTGTGGTATTACAGTAGTACTAATAGTGCAGTAGACACAAAGCAGCAAGCGAGGGTGCTAACTAGCGTGCTAAGTCCCAGTGACAGTGGACAATTGTCACCATGGTCCATCCTGACCTGCAGTCTTCCTATGGAAAAATGCTGTGCAGGCTTTTTTTTTTTTTTTTAACAGCCTCTCGCTCCTTTATGGCTACCCCTCCCCCTCCCCCTCCCCCGCCTCCAAGGCTCTCTATCATCACACTGTGTGTGTGCCGCCTCCCCCCCCTCCCCCCCACAGCTCGCCCCGGGGGAGGATGGAGCAGAGAGGAAGGAGAAACTCATTGAAACGCAAACCTAACTAAGTATTGCGGTTGTCACGTCACCTCGGTGCTGATGTAGTATTTGACTTTCATCACAGTGGGCAATGCTGGAGGGCAGGAAGAAATAGATGACATTTTCTCCTCCTCAGCATCTCTCCATCCATCCCAGTGATCATGCTGATGTCAACAACAATGTCCAATAATGTTGTAACATGTTCAACAATGTCCAATAATGTTGTAACATGTTCAACAATGTCCAATAATGTTGTAACATGTTCAACAATGTCCAATAATGTTGTAACATGTTCAACAATGTCCAATAATGTTGTAACATGTTCAACAATGTCCAATAATGTTGTAACATGTTCAACAATGTCCAATAATGTTGTAACATGTTCAACAATGTCCAATAATGTTCAGAAATGCTCAATAATGTTAAATAATGCTCAATAATGTTAAATAATGCTCAATAATGCTAAATGTTAAATAATGTTCAACAATGTTCAATAATGTTCAACAATGCTCAACAATGTTAAATAATGCTCAACAATGTTAAATGATGCTCAATAATGCTCAATAATGCTAAATGTTCAGTAATGTTCAACAATGCTCAACAATGTCCAACAATGTCCAACAATGTTCAACAATGTTCAATAATGCTCAATAATGCTAAATGTTCAGTAATGTTCAACAATGCTCAACAATGTCCAACAATGTTCAACAATGTTAAATAATGCTCAATAATGCTAAATGTTCAGTAATGTTCAACAATGCTCAACAATGTCCAACAATGTTAAATAATGCTCAATATTGCTAAATGTTCAGTAATGCTCAATAATGTTCAAAAATGCTCAACGATGTTAAATAATGTTCAATAATGTTCAACAATGTTATAACATGTTCAACAATGTTAAATGATGCTCAATTATGCTAAATAATGCTAAATGTTCAGTAATGTTCAACAATGCTCAACAATGTCCAAAATTGTTCAACAATGTTCAACAATGTTAAATAATGCTCAATAATGCTAAATGTTCAGTAATGTTCAACAATGCTCAACAATGTCCAACAATGTTAAATAATGCTCAATATTGCTAAATGTTCAGTAATGCTCAATAATGTTCAACAATGCTCAACGATGTTAAATCATGTTCAATAATGTTCAACAATGTTATAACATGTTCAACAATGTTAAATAATGCTCAACAAGGCTAATTGATCAGTAATGCTCAACAAGGCTTAACAATGTTCAACCATGTTCAACAATGCTCAACAATGTTCAACCATGCTCAATAATGTTAAGTAGTGCTCAACAATGCTCAATAATGTTAAAAAATGCTCAATAATGTTAAGTTATGCTCAAAAATGCTCAATAATGTTAAACAATGCTCAATAATGTTAAGTAAGGCTCAACAATTCTCAACAATGTTAAATAATGCTAAATGTTCAGTAATGTTCAATAATGTTAAACAATGCTCAATAATGTTAAGTAATGCTCAACAATTCTCCACAATGTTCAACAATGTTAAATAATGCTAAATGTTCAGTAATGTTCAACAATGTTCAACGATGTTAAATAATGCTCAATAATGTTAAACAATGTTATAACATTTTCAACAATGCGCAACAATGTTAAATAATGCTCAACAAGGCTCAATGTTCAGTAATGCTCAACAATGCTTAACAATGCTCAACCATGTTCAACAATGCTCAACAATGTTCAACCATGCTCAACAATGTTCAACCATGCTCAACCATGTTCAACCATGCTCAACAATGTTCAACAATGCTCAACAATGTTAAACAAAGCTCAATAATGTTAAGTAATGCTCAACCATTCTCAGCAATGCTCAACAATGTTCAACAATGTTAGATAATGCTAAATGTTCAGTAATGCTCAACAATGCTTAAAAATGTTCAACCATGCTCAACAATGCTCAATAATGTTAAGTAAGGCTCAGCAATTCTCAACAATGTTCAACAATGTTCAACAATGTTAAATCATGCTAAATGTTCAGTAATGTCCAATAATGTTCAACAATGCTCAACGATGTTAAATAATGTTCAATAATGTTCAACAATGTTATAACATGTTCAACAATGTTATAACATGTTCAACAATGTTAAATAATGCTCAACAAGGCTAAATGTTCAGTAATGCTCAACAATGCTCAACAATGTTCAACCATGCTCAACAATATTCAACCATGCTCAACTATGCTCAATAATGTTAAGTAAGGCTCAGCAATTCTCAACAATGTTCAACAATGTTCAACAATGTTAAATAATGCTAAATGTTCAGTAATGTCCTATAATGTTCAACAATGCTCAACGATGTTAAATAATGTTCAATATTGTTAAACAATGTTATTACAATTTCAACAATGTTAAATAATGCTCAACAAGGCTAAATGTTCAGTAATGCTCAACAATGCTTAACAATGCTCAACCATGTTCAACAATGCTCAACAATGTTCAACCATGCTCAACCATGTTCAACCATGCTCAACCATGTTCAACCATGCTCAACAATGTTCAACAATGCTCAATAATGTTAAACAAAGCTCAATAATTAAAGTAATGCTCAACCATTCTCAGCAATGCTCAACAATGTTCAACAATGTTAAATAATGCTAAATGTTCAGTAACGTTCATTAATGTTAAACAATGCTCAATAATGTTAAGTAATGCTCAACAATTCTCAACACGGCTCAACAATGTTAAATCATGCTAAATGTTCAGTAATGCTCAACAATGCTTAAAAATGTTCAACCATGTTCAACCATGCTCAACAATGCTCAACAATGTTCAATAATGTTCAACAATGTTATAACATGTTCAACAATGTTCAACAATGTTAAATAATGCTCAACAAGGCTAAATGTTCAGTAATGCTCAACAATGCTCAACAATGCTCAACAATGCTCAACCATGTTAAGTAATGCTCAACAATGCTCAACAATGCTCAACAATGTTCAACAATGTTAAATAATGCTAAATGTTCAGTAATGTTCAACAATGTTCAACGATGTTGAATAATGTTCAATAATGTTAAACAATGTTATAACATTTTCAACAATGCGCAACAATGTTAAATAATGCTCAACAAGGCTCAATGTTCAGTAATGCCCAACAATGCTTAACAATGCTCAACCATGTTCAACAATGCTCAACAATGTTCAACCATGCTTAACCATGTTCAACCATGCTCAACAATGTTCAACAATGCTCAACAATGTTAAACAAAGCTTAATAATGTTAAGTAATGCTCAACCATTCTCAGCAATGCTCAACAATGTTCAACAATGTTAAATAATGCTAAATGTTCAGTAATGTTCATTAATGTTAAACAATGCTCAATAATGTTAAATAATGCTCAACAATTCTCAACACTGCTCAACAATGTTAAATAATGCTAAATGTTCAGTAATGCTCAACAATGCTTAAAAATGTTCAACCATGTTCAACCATGCTCAACAATGTTCAACGATGTTGAATAATGTTCAATAATGTTAAACAATGTTATAACATTTTCAACAATGCGCAACAATGTTAAATAATGCTCAACAAGGCTCAATGTTCAGTAATGCTCAACAATGCTTAACAATGCTCAACCATGTTCAACAATGCTCAACAATGTTCAACCATGCTTAACCATGTTCAACCATGCTCAACCATGTTCAACCATGCTCAACAATGTTCAACAATGCTCAATAATGTTAAACAAAGCTCAATAATGTTAAGTAATGCTCAACCATTCTCAGCAATGCTCAACAATGTTCAACAATGTTAAATAAAGCTAAATGTTCAGTAATGTTCATTAATGTTAAACAATGCTCAATAATGTTAAGTAATGCTCAACAATTCTCAACACTGCTCAACAATGTTAAATAATGCTAAATGTTCAGTAATGCTCAACAATGCTTAAAAATGTTCAACCATGTTCAACCATGCTCAACAATGCTCAATAATGTTAAGTAAGGCTCAGCAATTCTCAACAATGTTCAACAATGTTAAATCATGCTAAATGTTCAGTAATGTCCAATAATGTTCAACAATGCTCAACGATGTTAAATAATGTTCAATAATGTTCAACAATGTTATAACATGTTCAACAATGTTATAACATGTTCAACAATGTTCAACAATGTTAAATAATGCTCAACAAGGCTAAATGTTCAGTAATGCTCAACAATGCTCAACAATGCTCAACCATGTTCAACCATGCTCAACCATGTTAAGTAATGCTCAACAATGCTCAACAATGTTCAACAATGTTAAATAATGCTAAATGTTCAGTAATGTTCAACAATGTTCAACGATGTTAAATAATGTTCAATAATGTTAAACAATGTTATAACATTTTCAACAATGCGCAACAATGTTAAATAATGCTCAACAAGGCTCAATGTTCAGTAATGCTCAACAATGCTTAACAATGCTCAACCATGTTCAACAATGCTCAACAATGTTCAACCATGCTTAACCATGTTCAACCATGCTCAACCATGTTCAACAATGCTCAACAATGTTAAACAAAGCTCAATAATGTTAAGTAATGCTCACCCATTCTCAGCAATGCTCAACAATGTTCAACAATGTTAAATAATGCTAAATGTTCAGTAATGTTCATTAATGTTAAACAATGCTCAATAATGTTAAGTAATGCTCAACAATTCTCAACACTGCTCAACAATGTTAAATAATGCTAAATGTTCAGTAATGCTCAACAATGCTTAAAAATGTTCAACCATGTTCAACCATGCTCAACAATGCTCAATAATGTTAAGTAAGGCTCAGCAATTCTCAACAATGTTCAACAATGTTAAATAATGCTAAATGTTCAGTAATGTCCTATAATGTTCAACAATGCTCAACGATGTTAAATAATGTTTAATAATGTTCAACAATGTTATAACATGTTCAACAATGTTATAACATGTTCAACAATGTTCAACAATGTTAAATAATGCTCAACAAGGCTAAATGTTCAGTAATGCTCAACAATGCTCAACCATGTTCAACCATGCTCAACAATATTCAACCATGCTCAACAATGCTCAATAATGTTAAGTAAGGCTCAGCAATTCTCAACAATGTTCAACAATGTTCAACAATGTTAAATAATGCTAAATGTTCAGTAATGTCCTATAATGTTCAACAATGCTCAACGATGTTAAATAATGTTCAATAATGTTAAACAATGTTATTACATTTTCAACAATGTTAAATAATGCTCAACAAGGCTAAATGTTCAGTAATGCTCAACAATGCTTAACAATGCTCAACCATGTTCAACAATGTTCAACAATGTTCAACAATATTCAACCATGCTCAACAATGCTCAACCATGTTCAACAATGCTCAATAATGTTAAGTAATGCTCAACAATTCTCAACAATGCTCAACAATGTTATTAAATAATGCTAAATGTTCAGTAATGTTGAATAATGTTCAACAATGTTCAATAATGCTCCACAATCTTAAATAATGTTCAATAATGCTCAATAAAGCTCAATGATGTTGAATAATGTTCAATAATGTTCAACAATGTTCAATAATGCTCAATAAAGCTCAATGATGTTGAATAATGTTCAATAATGTTCAACAATGCTCAACAATCTTAAATAATGTTCAATAATGCTCAATAAAGCTCAATGATGTTGAATAATGTTGAATAATGTTCAACAATGTTCAATAATGATCAACAATCTTAAATAATGTTCAATAATGCTCAATAAAGCTCAATGATGTTGAATAATGTTCAATAATGTTCAACAATGTTCAATAATGCTCAACAATGTTGAATAATGTTGAATAACGTTCAACAATGCGAGTGTTAGCGTGCTAAAGATGCCAACATATTTTCTTGCAGAAGAAAGTAGGTCAAACATCAGAAAGCGTGTCAGAGGATTTTTTGAAAGGCTTCTTATAAAACCACAAGAGTGTGTGCTCATCACTTCATGCACTATTGCATGCACTCTCTGTGTGTGTGTGTGTGTGTGTGTGTGTGTGTGTGTGTGTGTGTGTGTGTGTGTGTGTGTGTGTGTGTGTGTGTGTGTGTGTGTGCGTATGCGTGTGTGTGTGTGCGTGTGAGCTCACATAGTGATACATGCACATGCATAAAGATACCATATATTATCTTACTTCACACCCCCAGCAAGATGATATACATAATCAATACCACAATTCATAATCAACAATACATAATCAATACTACAATTCATAATCAATACTACAATATAATTATTTTATGAATAAAGTGGATGCAAGGTTGTGTCAAACCATCACATTTTTACACCAAGAAATGAAGTCAGAAATGAACACGCAAGAATTAGTAGAAGCAATATTATTATATTACCTATTAAGATAGTTAGCATGATGCTAATATTATTATATTACCTTTTAAGATAGTTAGCATGATGCTAATATTATTATGTTACCTATTTAGATAGTAAGCATGATGCTAATATTATTATATTACCTATTAAGATAGTTAGCATGATGCTAATATTATTATATTACCTATTAAGATAGTTAGCATGATGCTAATATTATTATGTTACCTATTAAGATAGTTAGCAAAAAAAAAACAGTCAAAGATCCTTTTTTTTTTGACAGGATAGCTTTGCTTTTTTGACAGCCTGCAAAAATAGTCAAAGATCCTTTGTATGACAAGAGCGTTTGGCTGTTTTTGACGACAGACTGCAAAAAACAGTCAAAGATCATTTTTTCGACAAGAGCATTTTGCTGTTTTTGACGACAGACTGCAAACAGTAAAAAATAATTATTTTGTCAGGAGCGCTCTGCTGTTTTTGACGACAGACTGCAAAAAACAGTCAAAGATCAATTTTCGACAAGAGCATTTTGCTGTTTTTGATGACAGACTGCAAAAAAAAAACAGTCAGATATCCTTTTTTTGACAGGAGCGTTCTGTTTTTGACGACAGACTGCAAAAACAGTCAAAGATCCTTTTTTGACAGGAGCATTTTGCTGTTTTTGACGACAGACTGCAAAAAACAGTCAAAGATCCTTTTTTTGACAAAAGCGTTCTGCTGTTTTTGACGACAGACTGCAAAAAAACAGTCAAAGATAATTTTTTGACAAGAGTGTTCTGCTGTTTTTGACAACAGACTGCAAAAAACAGTCAAATATCATTTTTTCGACAAGAGCATTTTGCTGTTTTTGACGACAGACTGCAAACAACAGTAAAAAATAATTATTTTGTCAGGAGCGCTCTGCTGTTTTTGACGACAGACTGCAAAAAACAGTCAAAGATCAATTTTCCGACAAGAGCATTTTGCTGTTTTTGATGACAGACTGCAAAAAAAAAAAAGTCAAAGATCCTTTTTTGACAGGAGCGTTCTGTTTTTGACGACAGACTGCAAAAACAGTCAAAGATCCTTTTTTGACAGGAGCATTTTGCTGTTTTTGACGACAGACTGCAAAAAACAGTCAAAGATCCTTTTTTTGACAAAAGCGTTCTGCTGTTTTTGACGACAGACTGCAAAAAAACAGTCAAAGATAATTTTTTGACTAGAGCGTTCTGCTGTTTTTGACAACAGACTGCAAAAAACAGTCAAAGATCCTTTTTTGACAGGAGCGTTCTGCTGTTTTTGACGACAGACTGCAAAAAACAGTCAAAGATCCTTTTTTTGACAGGAGCGTTCTGCTGTTTTTGACGACAGACTGCAAAAAAACAGTCAAAGATAATTTTTTGACTAGAGCGTTCTGCTGTTTTTGACAACAGACTGCAAAAAACAGTCAAAGATCCTTTTTTGACAAGAACATTTTGCTGTTTTTGACGACAGACTGCAAGAAACAGTCAAAGATCCTTTTTTTGACAAAAGCGTTCTGCTGTTTTTGACGACAGACTGCAAAAAAACAGTCAAAGATAATTTTTTGACAAGAGCGTTCTGCTGTTTTTGACAACAGACTGCAAAAAACAGTCAAAGATCCTTTTTTGACAGGAGCGTTCTGCTGTTTTTGACGACAGACTGCAAAAAACAGTCAAAGATCCTTTTTTTTGACAGGAGCATTCTGTTTTTGACGACAGACTGCAAAAAAATGTCAAAGATCCTTTTTCGACAGGAGCATTTTGCTGTTTTTGACGACAGACTGCAAAAACAGTCAAAGATCCTTTTTTGACAGGAGCATTTTGCTGTTTTTGACGACAGACTGCAAAAAACAGTCAAAGATCCTTTTTTTGACAGGAGCGTTCTGCTGTTTTTGACGACAGACTGCAAAAAACAGTCAAAGATCCTTTTTTTGACAGGAGCGTTCTGCTGTTTTTGACGACAGACTGCAAAAAAATGTCAAAGATCCTTTTTCGACAGGAGCATTTTGCTGTTTTTGACGACAGACTGCAAAAAACAGTCAACGATCCTTTTTTTGACAAGAGCGTTCTGCTGTTTTTGACGACAGACTGCAAAAAACAGTCAAAGATCCTTTTTTTTGACAGGAGCATTCTGTTTTTGACGACAGACTGCAAAAAAATGTCAAAGATAATTTTTTCGACAAGAGCATTTTGCTGTTTTTGATGACAGACTGCAAAAAAAAAAACAGTCAAAGATCCTTTTTTTTTTGACAGGAGAGCTTTGCTTTTTTGACAGCCTGCAAAAATAGTCAAAGATCCTTTGTATGACAAGAGCGCGCTGCTGTTTTTAACTACAGACTGCGAAATAAAATATCCAGTTTTTGACAGGAGTGCTCTGCTGTTTTTCAAGTCAGTCTCTAGAAAAAAATAATCAAAGATCCTTTTTTGTGACAGGAACGCTTCTCTGTTTTTACATTTATGATCTTTTTACACAATCTTTCCATCTCCAATAAGAGAATTGATACAAAAATATGCTCCAAAGAAAGGAGAAGTGCTCATCTTTAGTTGTAATGATCTTTGTTGGTGGTAAAAAGATGTACTATCACGGTAAGATGCATCACGTGGTTGATTTCAAGAAACGTCCATTAATTCAAAGAAGTGAAAGGTGTGCATGACTATTTCCTTTTGGCGGAAAAAGACACCCGCTGCGTCGGCCGCCATTTTGGCTCAAACTCCACCCACGCTGCGGTGATGGAGGAGAAGCTACATGCTAATGACAACATCCTCCACGTGCATCAACGACATCATCGACCCTGCTCGCCGTCACGTCCTCCTCGCCGCCATGACAGTGAAAGCAACACGCCATCGCCAACTGACCCACTTCCACACAGATGCATTATTCAGCGTCTGGGGCTGACTTCAGTCGCCATTACGCCAAACTCAATCAGTCCGCTTGATCAAAGACATTTTACTTCCTTTTACTTCATTTACTTCATTTTACTTCCTTTTACTTCATTTTACTTCCTTTTACTTCATTTTACTTCCTTTTACTTTATTTTACTTCATTTTACTTCCTTTTACTTCATTTTACTTCATTTTACTTCATTTTACTTCCTTTTACTTCATTTTACTTCATTTTACTTCCTTTTACTTCATTTTACTTCATTTACTTGCAACGTGGCGTCACACCTTTCAACATGGCACTAACAAGCACCACCAATACCACCATAAATACAGGATGTGTACTATTATAAACTAAATACATGTACTACAAATATTTAGTGTATAGGGAGTACATACCCTGTATATGTACTACATATACACTCAATATATGTACTACTTATACAATAAATATATGTACTACATATACACTAAATACATGTACTACTTATACACTAAAAATGTGTACTAATACACTAAAAATGTGTACTACTTATACACTAAATATATGTACCACTTACACCCTAAATATGTGTACCACTTATACCCTAAATATATGTACTACTTATACACTAAACATATGTACTACTTATACACTAAATATGTGTACTACTTATACACTAAATATATGTACCACTTATACACTAAATATATGTAGTACTTACACCCTAAATATGTGTACCATTTATACCCTAAATATGTGTACTACTTATACACTAAATATATGTACTACTTATACACTAAATATGTGTACTACTTATACACTAAATATATGTACCACCTATACACTAAATACATGTACTACATATACACTAAACACATGTATTACATATACACTAAATATATGCACTACCTATAGACTAAATACATGTACTGCATATATACTGTATGTACTACCTATACATTCAATATATGTACTACATATACACTCAATATGTGTACTACTTATACACGAAATACATGTACTATGTATATATGTACTACTATACGTTCAATATATGTACCACTTATACACTCAACATATGTACTACCTCTACACTAAATATATGTACCACCTATACACTAAATACATGTACTACTTACACACTGAACACATGTATTACATATACACTAAATATATGTACTACTTATACACTAAATATATGTACTACTTATACACTAAATATATGTACTACTTATACACTAAATATATGTACTACTTATACACTAAATATATGTACTACTTATACACTAAATATATGTACTACTTATACACTAAATATATGTACTACATATACACTAAATATATGTACTACTTATACACTAAATATATGTACTACTTATACACTAAATATATGCACTACCTATAGACTAAATACATGTACTACATATATACTGTATGTACTACCTATACATTCAATATATGTACTACATATACATTCAATATATGTACTACATATACACTCAATATATGTACTACTTATACACTAATTATATGTACTACCTATACACAAAATACATGTACTATGTATATATGTACTACCTATACGTTCAATATATGTACTACTTATACACTAAATATATGTACTACTTATACACTAAATATGTGTACTACCTATACACTAAATATATGTACTACTTATACACTAAATATATGTACTACCTATACACTAAATATATGTATTACATATACACTAAATACTTGTACTACCTATACACTAATAATATGTACTACCTCTACACTAAATATATGTACCACCTATTCACTAAATATATGTACCACTTATACACTAAATATATGTACTACCTATAGATTAATTATATGTACTACCTATACACTAATTATATGTACTACCTATACACTAAATACATGTACTACATATATATGTACTCCCTACACACTAGATATATGTACTACCTATACGTTCAATATATGTACTACATATACACTCAATATATGTACTACTTATACACTAAATATATGTACTACATATATGTACTACCTATACACTATATATATGTACTACCTATGCACTAAATACATGTACTACATATATATGTACTCCCTATAAACTAGATATATGTACTACCTATACGTTCAATGTATGTACTACATGTACACTCAATATATGTACTACTTATACACTAAATATATGTACCTCTTATACACTCAATATATGTACTACTTTTACACTAAATATGTGTACTACATATACACTAAATACATGTACTACATATATATGTACTCTCTATACACTAAAAATGTGTACTACTTATACACTAAATATGTGTACCACTTCTACACTAAATATATGTACTACCTATACACTAAAAAGATGTGCTACATATACACTAAATATATGTACTACCTATAGACTAAATAAATGTGCTACATATATACTGTATGTACTACATATACATTCAATATATGTACTACATATACACTCAATATATGTACTACTTACACACTAATTATCAGAGGTGTGGACTCGAGTCACATGACTTGGACTCGAGTCAGACTCGAGTCATGAATTTGATGACTTTAGACTCGACTTGACAAAATGTAAAGAGACTTGCAACTCGACTTAGACTTTAACATCAATGACTTGTGACTTCACTTGGACTTGAGCCTTTTGACTTGACATGACTTGCTACTTTCCCCAAAACCCAAAGCTTAAAAAGTTATTTGGGAGCGCTCCGTATTTTTCATTTTCTTCGTCTGTGTCTATCAGCGTGTTGTTCCTGTCAGCGTGTGTGCTCTCAGTACAACAGCCAATCAGATTAGATCTATGTTGTTTTCATCACACAGCATTCATCCAATCAAATTGCAGGACAACCAATGAAGAAGAGTTGTCAAACAATGCGGCAGTGAGAAACAATTATGCCAAAGTTGGTTTTCCTTCGGGTATAAAAACTACGACTTGGTCAACAAAAAACGAATTGCCGTATGCAAATCACGCAGGTGGAATATTACAGACGGAGATGCAACAACTTCCAACTTCGTTCGACATTAGAAGTTGCACAAAGAAGGGTAAGTTTTGAATGTAAGATAACGTTTATTGGCTAAGTAACGTGACTTTTATTTGCTGTGTAGTTAAATCAGTGAGGCTGTAAACTCACTGCTAACGTTATAACCATAGACATCTTATAAGTAGACGCAGCATCGAGGGCTACTGCCTACTGGCGCAGACGAGACGCGGGGCCGCCATCTTGGAGTGGTGATCCGCTCCACTCAGTGCAATTCATTTGGCAGGAGCAATGAACTGTCAGCGCATTTAATTCATTTTACCTCACTGAATACCACTGATTTTCACATGCTTTTTTGTCATACGTGTAGCTATGATAACGGACACATGTTTTGGCGTGTTTTATTATTCATAGTTTGCTTAACATTAATAGAATATTCTTATATGCTATAAGTGGCCAGACGTCCGAGATCAAAACTGGGAATATAATCCCAGAGAAGGGGAAAAAAACGGTCAGCTATTTTTAAGTTGAAGAAACAATATGATTAGGTTATATATACATGCTACATAAACAATGTATGAATACATTAGATATCTATGTATCTTATAGACCGTATCTCTGTTGCTGCAGCAGCAGAGAGTTTATTCTGTCTTGACACTTTGTATTGATATTTTGTATTACATTCTTCCCTTAAATTATCCTGTTTACAGTGATTGTTATATATGTATTTTTTATGTATGTCGCTTTGGATAAAAGTGTCTGCCAAATACTTAAACATAGACATACCGGTATATAAACACCTGAAAGTCTTTATATCAGCTAAAACCACCAATCTGTTTAATTTGATTCAGAATAAAACCAAATTCTGTTTTACCCAGCAATGTTAGTATTTGAATATTGTTACTTGAAGACTTATTCCTGCTTACAATTATACTGTTAAGAAAGTATTGTCTTATATGTTGCCTAAAATGAGAATGCATCATCATCAGTGGCGGCCGGTGAATTTAGTTTTAGGTGGGGCTGAAAGTTTGTAAACCAAACCCCTGTAGGGGGTCATCCTCCCCCAGAAGATTTCTTTGTGATTTTCACATACAAATATTGAAGATCTTTGCTCCTTCTCAACTCTGTGGTAATATTATTTTCATAAAATACAACCAATTAATACAACCGTTAATGTTAAATCTTACTTGTGAAAAGTAATCCCCCGATTCCTATTTTCAACAGTCCGCTCATTTGAGTAGAAAAACGCTGAACTCCAGCTCGGCATCTTTGTTTCCTACCTGTCAACTGTTAGTTTAGGCTGCTCGCCGGCTCCTCATCACCACTTCAAGATGGCAGACGAATTTCTCGCATCACAGCAGCCAATGCTGCGTCTACTTATAAGATGTCTGTGGTTATAACGTCATTGCAAACACGGCAATCTGTTGCGTCCACTGCAGTTTGCTACCTTATTCATGCTTTTTGTCAAGTGATTTGTTTTAAGCAGGGTTGCATGAGGTACCTATTCATAACGTTACGTTAGTCAATGTATCACACACAGTAACTTAACGTTAGACAGCGGTCAGCAGCACCGCGTATTTTAGCCACCTACCAAAAGACAAACATAGTCAAATAAAGGTCAGTTAAAATGTATACTATATTAAGAATATGTGTACATAATGCATAGAGCCCTGACATCTAAAAAGTACAACTCTGTTCATTGTTTTGTTCATGTATTTGTTATGTTTTTCATGTGTACGCACACATAAACACACATACAGTATGAGATGAGATCAATGAGATAAGGTAAGAACAGGATAGAAACTGCTGTGGAACTAGTTACAATACAATATGCCATGGAAATACAATGTTAACACTTTTGTACAAATAAGTACAGTTGCACTTGTTTTTTCAAATGTGTTTATTCTGTAAAGGAATGAGTTAAATGTTTAAAATGACTGGTTAATAGTGCTATTATGAAGTGCAAGTCAGCACTATTTTTTTTCCTGCAATTTCAAATTCACTTGTTTTAATAAATAAATACAGCGTTTTAAAAGCATACACAATATGTGTAAATATATTGGTCTGTGGTTAAAAGGACTTGAAAGGACTCGAAACTCAAAATGCAGGACTTGGGACTTGACTTGAGACTTTCCAGTCTTGACTTTGGACTTGACTCGGGACTTGCCTGTCTTGACTCGGGACTTGACTCGAGACTTGAGGGCAAAGACTTGAGACTTACTTGTGACTTGCAAAGCAATGACTTGGTCCCACCTCTGCTAATTATATGTACTACCTATACACTAAATACATGTACTACATATATATGTACTTCCTATACACTAGATGTGTGTACTACATATACACTAATATATGTACTACTTATACACTAAATATATGTACTACTTATACACTAAATATATGTACTACATATACACTAAATACATGTATTACATATATATGTACTCCCTATACACTAAATATATGTACTACTTATACACTAAATATGTGTACTACTTATACACTAAATATGTGTCCTACTTATACACTAAATATATGAACCACTTATACACTAAATATATGAACCACTTATACACTAAATATATGTACTACTTATACACTAAATATATGTACTACATATACACTAAATATATGTACTACTTATACACTAAATATATGTACTACTTATACACTAAATATATGTACTACTTATACACTAAATATATGTACTACTTATACACTAAATAAATGTACTACTTATACACTAAATATATGTACTACTTATACACTAAATAAATGTACTACTTATACACTAAATATATGTACTACTTATACACTAAATAAATGTACTACTCATACACTAAATATATGTACTACTTATACACTAAATATATGTACTACTTATACACTAAATATGTGTACTACTTATACACTAAATATATGTACTACTTATACACTAAATAAATGTACTACTTATACACTAGATATGTGTACTACTTATACACTAAATAAATGTACTACTTATACACTAAATAAATGTACTACTTATACACTAAATATATGTACTACTTATACACTAAAGAAATGTACTACCTATACTCTAAATATATGTACTACCGATACACAAGTTATACAATATTTATATACACTATAAGTTGTACGCTAAGTATAAAGTAGCTATAGTACTGCTACTATGATAAATGTGTAGTATTATTATATTAGATTGGAATGAGTTGAGTATAAATGTTGTCAGACGGGTGTTGTTGTTGTTGAAGGATTCAATCTGGAAGAAAAGTGAAGTTTAGCTGGTTGTGTTGTGAATAAAAGGTGTGCACGTTCCAACCATCCCGTGAGGATAATGCCTGAATAAAAATGCATATGGACCCGACTCTAAACCAGCGTCATTAAAGCTTCGTGGCAGCTTGCAGCACATTTGCAAAAGCCAAGCGTTGGAGATCAATTTGCAGCACAAGTTACTCGCTACACATGCTAGGCTACCTTTAGCGGCGGATTTAAGAGGAAATGGCCTCCGTTCCTAATTTGGGACACCTGAAATAGGCCAGAGGCGCTTTTTTGCTGCCATCAGAGGAGCAGTGGGAGGCTGCAGGGGGGCCTTAAGTGTGCTATGATAGGCGTCTCTTGTGCCCGCCTGCTTTATTTGCAGCAGTCAGGTTAATGAGTCCTGCAGCCCACTTGATGTCGAGAGGCCGCCACAAAGCGCTGCCTCATTAGCGCTCGCCTGGCACGCCGCTGTGGGACAAAGGAGACATTGACGCCGCTGAATGCCTTCACGCTCCTCAGTGATGCCAGCCTGGCGGGGACAACGCCATGCACCCACCCACCCTACGCCCGCGCCATGCACCCACCCCCCCTACACCCGCGCCATGGCCACTCAAGAACCAGACCAGAAAGTCAACATTTATTACTCCTTTCTTCAAATAAACACAAGCAATGTTTCTGTTGTTCAAAGATCCGTGATATGACAGGAGCGCTCTGCTGTTTTTCAGGACCATATGCAAAAAAAAAAAAAAAAAAAAAAAAAAGATCCTATACAACAGGAAAAAGCCTGTTTTCAAGGAAATACTGCAAAACAACTAGTCAAAGATCCTCCATGTAACAGAAGCGCTCTGCAGTTTTTAAGGACCTTCTG
>NC_084745.1:12269525-12277025 GCF_033978785.1 Entelurus aequoreus | reverse complement strand
AGGAAAAACCCTGTTTTCAAGGAAATACTGCAAAACAACTAGTCAAAGATCCTCCATGTAACAGAAGCGCACTGCTGTTTTTCAGGACCAAATGCAAAAAAAAATTTAATTTTTTTTTTTTTTTTTTAAATCCTATACAACAGGAAAAAGCCTGTTTTCAAGGAAATACTGCAAAAAAACTAGTCAAAGATCTGTGATATGACAGGAGCGCACTGCTGTTTTTCAGGACCAAATGCAAAAAAAAAATAAAAAATAAAAAAATCCTATACAACAGGAAAAAGCCTGTTTTCAAGGAAATACTGCAAAACAACTAGTCAAAGATCCTCCATGTAACAGAAGCGCTCTGCAGTTTTTAAGGACCTACTGCCAGAAAACTAGTCAAAGATCCTCTACTATGACAGGAGTGATATGATGTTTTTAGGGACCTACTGCAAAAAAAAATAGTCAAAGACCTTTGATATGGCAGTTTTTAAGGACTTACTGCGAGAGAAAAAAACAACTAGTCAAAGATCTGTGATATGACAGGAGCGCACTGCTGTTTTTCAGGACCAAATGCAAAAAAAAATAAAAAAATAAAAACAATTTTTTTTAAAATCCTATACAACAGGAAAAAGCCTGTTTTTAAGGAAATACTGCAAAACAACTAGTCAAAGATCCGTGATATGACAGGAGCGCTCTGCTGTTTTTCAGGACCAAATGCAAAAAAAAAAAAAAAAAAAAAAGATCCTATACAACAGGAAAAAGCCTGTTTTCAAGGAAATACTGCAAAACAACTAGTCAAAGATCCTCCATGTAACAGAAGCGCTCTGCAGTTTTTAAGGACCTACTGCCAGAAAACTAGTCAAAGATCCTCTACTATGACAGGAGTGATATGATGTTTTTAGGGACCTACTGCAAAAAAAAATAGTCAAAGACCTTTGATATGGCAGTTTTTAAGGACTTACTGCGAGGAAAAAACAACTGGTCAAAGATCTGTGATATGACAGGAGCGCTCTGCTGTTTTTAAGGACTTACTGCAAAAAAAACTACACCTGTAAAAAAAACCTTGTCTGTGTGTGTGTGTGTGTGTGTGTGTGTGTGTGTGTGTGTGTGTGTGTGTGTGTGTGTGTGTGTGTGTGTGTGTGTGTGTGTGTGTGTGTGTGTGTGTGTGCCAAAGATCATCTTTATGACAGGAGTACTCTGCTGTTTCTAAGGACCTAAAGCAGGAAAAAAAAAAAAAAAAAAGGTCAAAGATCCTCTATACAACAGGAAAAAGCCGGTTTTCAAGGAAATACTGCAAAACAACTAGTCAAAGATCCGTAATATGACAGGAGCGCTCTGCAGTTTTTAAGGACCTACTGCAAGAAAACTAGTCAAAGATCCTCCACTATGACAGGAGCGATATGATGTTTTTAGGGACCTACTGCAAAAAAATTAATAGTCAAAGACCTTTGATATGGCAGTTTTTAAGGACTTACTGCGAAAAAAACAACAACCAGTCAAAGATCCTCTACTATGACAGGAGTGATATGTTTTTAGGGACCTACTGCAAAAAAAATAGTCAAAGACCTTTGATATGGCAGTTTTTAAGGACTTACTGCGAGAAAAAAACAACTGGTCAAAGATCTGTGATATGACAGGAGCGCTCTGCGGTTTTTAAGAACCTACTGCAAAACAACTAGTCAAAGATCCGTGATATGACAGGAGCGCTCTGCTGTTTTTCAGGACCAAATGCAAAAAAAAAAAAAAAAATCCTATACAACAGGAAAAAGCCTGTTTTCAAGGAAATACTGCAAAACAACTAGTCAAAGATCCTCCATGTAACAGAAGCGCTCTGCAGTTTTTAAGGACCTACTGCCAGAAAACTAGTCAAAGATCCTCTACGATGACAGGAGCGATGTGTTTTTAGGGACCTACTGCAAAAAAACAAATAGTCAAAGACCTGTGATATGGGAGTTTTTAAGGACTTACTGCGGAAAAAAACAACTTGTCAAAGATCCGTGATATGACAAGAGCGCTCTGCAGTTTTTAAGAACCTACTGCAAGAAAACTAGTCAAAGATCCTCTACGATGACAGGAGCGATATGATGTTTTTAGGGACCTACTGCAAAAAAAAATAGTCAAAGACCTTTGATATGGCAGTTTTTAAGGACTTACTGCGAGGAAAAAACAACTGGTCAAAGATCCGTGATATGACAGGAGCACTCTGCTGTTTTTAAGGACTTACTGCAAAAAAAAACTACACCTGTAAAAAAAACCTTGTCTGTGTGTGTGTGTGTGTGTGTGTGTGTGTGTGTGTGTGTGTGTGTGTGTGTGTGTGTGTGTGTGTGTGTGTGTGTGTGTGTGTGTGTGTGTGCATGCGTGTGTGCTAAAGATCATCTTTATGACAGGAGTACTCTGCTGTTTCTAAGGACCTAAAGCAGGAAAAAAAAAAAAAAAAAAGGTCAAAGATCCTCTATACAACAGGAAAAAGCCGGTTTTCAAGGAAATACTGCAAAACAACTAGTCAAAGATCTGTAATATGACAGGAGCGCTCTGCAGTTTTTAAGGACCTACTGCAAGAAAACTAGTCAAAGATCCTCCACTATAACAGGAGCGATATGATGTTTTTAGGGACCTACTGCAAAAAAATTAATAGTCAAAGACCTTTGATATGGCAGTTTTTAAGGACTTACTGCGAAAAAAACAACAACTAGTCAAAGATCCTCTACTATGACAGGAGTGATATGATGTTTTTAGGGACCTACGGCAAAAAAAAATAGTCAAAGACCTTTGATATGGCAGTTTTTAAGGACTTACTGCGAGAAAAAAACAACTGGTCAAAGATCTGTGATATGACAGGAGCGCTCTGCGGTTTTTAAGAACCTACTGCAAAAAAACTAGTCAAAGATCCTCTACTATGACAGGAGCGATATGATGTTTTTAGGGACCTACAGCAAAAAAAACTAGTCAAAGACCTTTGATATGGCAGTTTTTAAGGACTTACTGCGAGAAAAAAAACAACTAGTCAAAGATCCGTGATATGACAGGAGCGCACTGCAGTTTTTAAGGACCTTCTACAAAAAAACTAGTCAAAGATCCTCTACTATGACAGGAGCGATATGATGTTTTTAGGGACCTACTGCAAAAAAATAAATAGTCAAAGACCTTTGATATGGGAGTTTTTAAGGACTTACTGCGGAAAAAAACAACTAGTCAAAGATCCGTAATATGACAGGAGCGCTCTGCAGTTTTTAAGGACCTACTGCAAGAAAACTAGTCAAAGATCCTCTACGATGACAGGAGCGATATGTTTTTAGGGACCTACTGCAAAAAAACAAATAGTCAAAGACCTGTGATATGGGAGTTTTTAAGGACTTACTGCGGAAAAAACAACTTGTCAAAGATCCTCCATACGACAGGAGCGCTCTGCTGTTTTTCAGGACCAAATGCAAAAAAAAAAAAAAAAAAAAAAAGATCCTATACAACAGGAAAAAGCCTGTTTTCAAGGAAATACTGCAAAACAACTAGTCAAAGATCCTCCATGTAACAGAAGCGCTCTGCAGTTTTTAAGGACCTACTGCCAGAAAACTAGTCAAAGATCCTCTACTATGACAGGAGTGATATGATGTTTTTAGGGACCTACTGCAAAAAAAAATAGTCAAAGACCTTTGATATGGCAGTTTTTAAGGACTTACTGCGAGGAAAAAACAACTGGTCAAAGATCCGTGATATGACAGGAGCGCTCTGCTGTTTTTAAGGACTTACTGCAAAAAAAACTACACCTGTAAAAAAAACCTTGTCTGTGTGTGTGTGTGTGTGTGTGTGTGTGTGTGTATGTGTGTGCATGCGCGCGTGCGCCAAAGATCATCTTTATGACAGGAGCACTCTGCTGTTTCTAAGGACCTAAAGCAAAAAAAAAAAAAAAAAGGTCAAAGATCCTCTATACAACAGGAAGAAGCCTGTTTTCAAGGAAATACTGCAAAACAACTAGTCAAAGATCCTCCATGTAACAGAAGCGCTCTGCAGTTTTTAAAGACCTACTGCAAGAAAACTAGTCAAAGATCCTCTATGATGACAGGAACGATATGATGTTTTGAGGGACCTACTGCAAAAAAAAATAGTCAAAGACCTTTGATATGGCAGTTTTTAAGGACTTACTGCGAGAAAAAAACAACTAGTCAAAGATCTGTGATATGACAGGAGCACTCTGCAGTTTTTAACAACCTACTGCAAGAAAACTAGTCAAAGATCCTCTACTATGACAGGAGTGATATGATGTTTTTAGGGACCTACTGCAAAAAAAATAGTCAAAGACCTTTGATATGGCAGTTTTTAAGGATTTACTGCGAGAAAAAAACCAACTAGTCAAAGATCCGTAATATGACAGGTGCGCTCTGCAGTTTTTAAGGACCTACTGCAAGAAAACTAGTCAAAGATCCTCTACGATGACAGGAGCGATATGATGTTTTTAGGGACCTACTGCAAAAAAACTAGTGAAAGACTTTTGATATGGCAGTTTTTAAGGACTTACTGCGAGAAAAAAAAAAAAACTAGTCAAAGATCCGTAATATGACAGGAGCGCTCTGCAGTTTTTAAGGACCTACTGCAAGAAAACTAGTCAAAGATCCTCTACGATGACAGTAGCGATATGATGTTTTTAGGGACCTACTGCAAAAAAAATAGTCAAAGACCTTTGATATGGCAGTTTTTAAGGACTTACTGCAAAAAAAACTACACCTTGTGTGTGTGTGTGTGTGTGTGTGTGTGTGTGTGGGTGTGTGTGTGTGTGTGTGTGTGTGTGTGTGTGTGTGTGTGTGTGTGTGTGTGTGTGTGTGTGTGTGTGTGTGTGTGTGTGTGTGCGTGTGCCAAAGATCATCTTTATGACAGGAGCACTCTTTGATATGGCAGTTTTTAAGGACTTACTGCGAGAAAAAAACAACTAGTCAAAGATCTGTGATATGACAGGAGCGCTCTGTAGTTTTTAAGGACTTTCTGCAAAAAAACTAGTCAAAGATCCTCTACTATGACATGAGTGATATTATGTTTTTAGGGACCTACTGCAAAAAAAAATAGTCAAAGACCTTTGATATGGCAGTTTTTAAGGACTTACTGCGAGAGAAAAAAACAACTAGTCAAAGATCTGTGATATGACAGGAGCGCACTGCTGTTTTTCAGGACCAAATGCAAAAAAAAATAAAAAAATAAAAACAATTTTTTTTAAAATCCTATACAACAGGAAAAAGCCTGTTTTTAAGGAAATACTGCAAAACAACTAGTCAAAGATCCGTGATATGACAGGAGCGCTCTGCTGTTTTTCAGGACCAAATGCAAAAAAAAAAAAAAAAAAAAAAAGATCCTATACAACAGGAAAAAGCCTGTTTTCAAGGAAATACTGCAAAACAACTAGTCAAAGATCCTCCATGTAACAGAAGCGCTCTGCAGTTTTTAAGGACCTACTGCCAGAAAACTAGTCAAAGATCCTCTACTATGACAGGAGTGATATGATGTTTTTAGGGACCTACTGCAAAAAAAAATAGTCAAAGACCTTTGATATGGCAGTTTTTAAGGACTTACTGCGAGGAAAAAACAACTGGTCAAAGATCTGTGATATGACAGGAGCGCTCTGCTGTTTTTAAGGACTTACTGCAAAAAAAACTACACCTGTAAAAAAAACCTTGTCTGTGTGTGTGTGTGTGTGTGTGTGTGTGTGTGTGTGTGTGTGTGTGTGTGTGTGTGTGTGTGTGTGTGTGTGTGTGTGTGTGTGTGTGTGTGTGTGCCAAAGATCATCTTTATGACAGGAGTACTCTGCTGTTTCTAAGGACCTAAAGCAGGAAAAAAAAGAAAAAAAAAAGGTCAAAGATCCTCTATACAACAGGAAAAAGCCGGTTTTCAAGGAAATACTGCAAAACAACTAGTCAAAGATCCGTAATATGACAGGAGCGCTCTGCAGTTTTTAAGGACCTACTGCAAGAAAACTAGTCAAAGATCCTCCACTATGACAGGAGCGATATGATGTTTTTAGGGACCTACTGCAAAAAAATTAATAGTCAAAGACCTTTGATATGGCAGTTTTTAAGGACTTACTGCGAAAAAAACAACAACCAGTCAAAGATCCTCTACTATGACAGGAGTGATATGTTTTTAGGGACCTACTGCAAAAAAATAGTCAAAGACCTTTGATATGGCAGTTTTTAAGGACTTACTGCGAGAAAAAAACAACTGGTCAAAGATCTGTGATATGACAGGAGCGCTCTGCGGTTTTTAAGAACCTACTGCAAAACAACTAGTCAAAGATCCGTGATATGACAGGAGCGCTCTGCTGTTTTTCAGGACCAAATGCAAAAAAAAAAAAAAAAAATCCTATACAACAGGAAAAAGCCTGTTTTCAAGGAAATACTGCAAAACAACTAGTCAAAGATCCTCCATGTAACAGAAGCGCTCTGCAGTTTTTAAGGACCTACTGCCAGAAAACTAGTCAAAGATCCTCTACGATGACAGGAGCGATGTGTTTTTAGGGACCTACTGCAAAAAAACAAATAGTCAAAGACCTGTGATATGGGAGTTTTTAAGGACTTACTGCGGAAAAAAACAACTTGTCAAAGATCCGTGATATGACAAGAGCGCTCTGCAGTTTTTAAGAACCTACTGCAAGAAAACTAGTCAAAGATCCTCTACGATGACAGGAGCGATATGATGTTTTTAGGGACCTACTGCAAAAAAAAATAGTCAAAGACCTTTGATATGGCAGTTTTTAAGGACTTACTGCGAGGAAAAAACAACTGGTCAAAGATCCGTGATATGACAGGAGCACTCTGCTGTTTTTAAGGACTTACTGCAAAAAAAAACTACACCTGTAAAAAAAACCTTGTCTGTGTGTGTGTGTGTGTGTGTGTGTGTGTGTGTGTGTGTGTGTGTGTGTGTGTGTGTGTGTGTGTGTGTGTGTGTGTGTGTGCATGCGTGTGTGCTAAAGATCATCTTTATGACAGGAGTACTCTGCTGTTTCTAAGGACCTAAAGCAGGAAAAAAAAAAAAAAAAAGGTCAAAGATCCTCTATACAACAGGAAAAAGCCGGTTTTCAAGGAAATACTGCAAAACAACTAGTCAAAGATCCGTAATATGACAGGAGTGCTCTGCAGTTTTTAAGGACCTACTGCAAGAAAACTAGTCAAAGATCCTCCACTATAACAGGAGCGATATGATGTTTTTAGGGACCTACTGCAAAAAAATTAATAGTCAAAGACCTTTGATATGGCAGTTTTTAAGGACTTACTGCGAAAAAAACAACAACTAGTCAAAGATCCTCTACTATGACAGGAGTGATATGATGTTTTTAGGGACCTACGGCAAAAAAAAATAGTCAAAGACCTTTGATATGGCAGTTTTTAAGGACTTACTGCGAGAAAAAAACAACTGGTCAAAGATCTGTGATATGACAGGAGCGCTCTGCGGTTTTTAAGAACCTACTGCAAAAAAACTAGTCAAAGATCCTCTACTATGACAGGAGCGATATGATGTTTTTAGGGACCTACAGCAAAAAAA
>NC_084745.1:12255736-12269505 GCF_033978785.1 Entelurus aequoreus | reverse complement strand
TTAGACATTTATAAAAAAAAATAAAAAAGAACAATAGTGTCACAGTGGCTTACACTTGCATCGCATCTCATAAGCTTGACAATTCAAAAACCTTAATTCTAGCCTGATTTAGCCATTCCTTTACCACTTTTGACGTGTGTTTGGGGTCATTGTCCTGTTGGAACACCCAACTGGGCCAAGACCCAACCTCCGGGCTGATGATTTTAGGTTGTCCTGAAGAATTAGGAGGTAATCCTCCTTTTTCATTGTCCCATTTAAAGCACCAGTTCCATTGGTAGCAAAACAGGCCCAGAGCATAATACTACACCACCATGCTTGACGGTAGGCATGGTGTTCCTGGGATTGAAGGCCTCACCTTTTCTCCTCCAAACATATTGCTGGGTATTGTGGCCAAACAGCTCCGTTTTTGTTTCATCTGACATCACATGGACAAAGATAAGGCCTTCTGGAGGAAAGTTCTGTGGTCAGATGACACAAAAATAAAGACAACTTCAGATTCTTCTGTTTGTCTCACTTTGGCCAAAAATTGATTGATTGATTGAGAAGTTTAATGACATCTTAAAGAACTGAATCCATATAATGCTTTAAAAAGGCAAATGGATGGCACAAAAAGCCAAAAGGCTCGTTTCCATTGTGTACCATTAAATATTCATCACATTTGATACATTCAATAATAAAATATATAACCTGTAACATGTATATAAAACATTTATGTTAAAAAAATTGATAAATGATGTACATATACACAGTATACAACGCCCGTGTGTACGCGTGCCTCTCCAACGCCCGTGTGTACGCGTGCTTCTCCAACGGCCGCGTGTACGCGTGCCTCTCCAACGGCCGCGTGTACGCGTGCCTCTCCAACGGCCGCGTGTACGCGTGCCTCGACGACGCCGCGTGTACGCGTGCCTCGACAACGCCCGCGTGTACGCGTGCCTCTCCATTGATTGATTGATTGATTGAGACTTTTATTAGTAGGTTGCACAGTGAAGTACATATTCCGTACAATTGACCACTAAATGGTAACACCCGAATAAGTTTTTCAACTTGTTTAAGTCGGGGTCCACTTAAATTGATTCATGATACAGATATATACTATCATATATACTATCATCATAATACAGTCATCACACAAGATAATCACATTGAATTATTTACATTATTTACAATCAGGAGTGTGGAGGGGGGGTGGGGTGGGGGGGTGGGGATATGGACATCAAGTAGTGGACATAGAGAGAGAGAGAGAGAAAGAGAGAGAGATCAGAAGGCATAAGAAAAAGAATCTGCATTTGATTGTTTACATTTGATTATTAGCAATCCGGGGAGGGTGTTAGTTTAGGGTTGTAGCTGCCTGGAGGTGAACTTTTATAGCGGTTTTGAAGGAGGATAGAGATGCCCTTTCTTTTATACCTGTTGGGAGCGCATTCCACATTGATGTGGCATAGAAAGAGAATGAGTTAAGACCTTTGTTAGTTCGGAATCTGGGTTTAACGTGGTTAGTGGAGCACCCCCTGGTGTTGTGGTTATGGCGGTCATTTACGTTAAGGAAGTAGTTTGACATGTACTTCGGTATCAGGGAGGTGTAGCGGATTTTATAGACTAGGCTCAGTGCAAGTTGTTTAACTCTGTCCTCCACCTTGAGCCAGCCCACTTTAGAGAAGTGGGTAGGAGTGAGGTGGGATCTGGGGTGGAGGTCTAGAAGTAACCTGACTAGCTTGTTCTGAGATGTTTGGAGTTTAGATTTGAGGGTTTTGGAGGTGCTAGGGTACCAGGAGGTGCATGCGTAATCGAAAAAGGGTTGAACGAGAGTTCCCGCCAGAATCCTCAAGGTGCTTTTGTTGACCAGAGAGGAAATTCTGTAGAGAAATCTTGTTCGTTGGTTAACCTTTTTGATTACCTTGGTTGCCATTTTATCACAGGAAAGGGTAGCCTCTAGAATGGAACCTAGGTAGGTGACCTCATCTTTCCTGGTGATGACACTGTCACCTACTTTTATGGTGAAGTGAAGCCCGCGTGTACGCGTGCCTCTCCAACGCCCGCGTGTACGCGTGCCTCTCCAACGCCCGCGTGTACGCGTGCCTCTCCAACGCCCGCGTGTACGCGTGCCTCTCCAACGCCCGCGTGTACACGTGCCTCTTCAACGCCCGTGTGTACGCGTGCCTCTCCAACGCCCGTGTGTACGCGTGCCTCTCCAACGCCCGCGTGTACGCGTGCCTCTCCAACGCCCGTGTGTACGCGTGCCTCTCCAACGCCCTCGTGTACGCGTGCCTCTCCAACGCCCGCGTGTACGCGTGCCTCTCCAACGCCCGCGTGTACGCGTGCCTCTCCAACGCCCGCGTGTACGCGTGCCTCTCCAACGCCCGCGTGTACGCGTGCCTCTCCAACGCCCGCGTGTACGCGTGCCTCTCCAACGCCCGTGTGTACGCGTGCATCTCCAACGCCCGTGTGTACGCGTGCCTCTCCAAAATTGATAAATTATGTACATATACACAGTATACAAATAGAACAAGTACATTCTAAAAATGTACATACTAGAAATAATCCTCTTGGCGAAACACTTGACGTAAGTTGAAAACTCAACCGTGTGTCCGCGTGCCTCTCCCACGCCCGTGTGTACGCGTGCCTCTCCAACGCCCGTGTGTACGCGTGCCTCTCCAACGCCCGTGTGTACGCGTGCCTCTCCAACGCCCGTGTGTACGCGTGCCTCTCCAACGCCCGTGTGTACGCGTGCCTCTCCAACGCCCGTGTGTACGCGTGCCTCAACAAGGCCCGTGTGTACGCGTGCCTCAACAAGGCCCGTGTGTACGCGTGCCTCTCCAACGCCTGTGTGTACGCGTGCCTCTCCTTCGCCCGTGTGTACGCGTGCCTCAACGAGGTCCGTGTGTATGCGGGCCTCAACGCCCTTGTATGCGTGCCTCAATAACGCCCGTGTACACATGCCTCAACAAGGTCCGTGTGTATGCATGCCCCAACGCCCGTGTCTGCGTGCCTTGACAACGCCTGTGCCTCAACAACGCCCGTGTACACATGCCTCAACAAGGCCCGTGTGTACACATGCCTCAATAACCCAAACAAGAAGAATTCTGCATTGCTTGTTTTGAATGAATCTCAGCAGAAAGCAGTGAATGAGCAGTAAAGTAGTTGTTTGGAGCGAGAATGGCGTGATCTCCAGAAACATGACATATTTCTTGCGGCCAACCTCCATCCCATTACTGTTACTGCCCATCTGCCACCCTGCGCCCTCCTAAAGGTTACTCATTTACATTCTTGGGGGGGGGGGGGTCTTCTAACCACTGATAGCCGATATTTAATCAATCAGAGCTCCACATTTGGCCTATGTTTCTCTTTCAAAAGCCCTCCAATCACACGGCACACACAAAGTTGCCACTTTATCAGATAATATACGACGCCGGCGCGGCTGGAATTGATTGATTGTTGTGATGGTCGGCCATATGGCGCACTCTGCCTCCCCCATCCAAAAAATGGGTGATTACGGGGCTAGGTCAGCGCAACCTTTAGCATTGCTCAAATGAATCTCTGTCTAATCACAGGAGGACAACAAGGGAATGTTCTCTGCCTCATCTTCATCCCTGGAAAATGTCACAACACCAAGTCCCACATCACCGCTCCATTCTGGACCATTAATCGTTAATAGGTTAGTGTTTTTCACACCTACCATTGTTCTTTCTTTGACTCTTTTCACTAACATTCCACACCACAAAACATGTATCATTCCTGCTGGTATCTTATCAGATCAAACTCGGTATCAGCCAATACTCAAGGCTCCAATATCGGGTATTTTTTGAGTTTTTTTACCCTTCGTGTTCATATTTGGCTGTTTTTGTTGCATTTTTGTTGCGTTTCGCTTGATTGTAAAATATGTCGATCGAGAGGGGGTGTGACGTTCATATCAGAATCAGAAATACTTTAATAATCCCCGAGGGGAAATGAAGATTTTCAGCACAATCCCATTCAAGAGCAGACAAACATTACAGGGAGACAGAACAGGATCGCTGACGGGTCTGCCAACTTCCGGCGCCCTTTACAAAAAAGGTGATTAACAAGTAAACGCTGGGGAGGGGAGGGGGGTTGAGAAAAAAAAAAAAATCAGTTTAAGCCTGGGCCCTGGAGAGGGGGTCCAGACTGAGGCCAAGGGAAAAAAAACCTCATAGCCATAGCAAGAGGGAAACATCAAAGAACACAAAGGACATTAAAAGGGCAGAGCTGATGCAACCAGCCACGTCTACACACAGCCACAAAACAACAACAAAAAAGCACATACACTGTGGTGGCCTCTGCAGTGTTACACGCCATCATCTGCTGGGGTGGGTGGAGCGTGGCCAGAGACCGGAGCAGACCCAACGAAGCAACCAAAGCCATATGTTAATAGTCAGTGTTTTATCGGTCATAGTATATATTAGGGGTGTGGGGAAAAATCGATTCGAATTCGAATCTGGATTCTCAAGTTGTGCGATTCAGAATCGATTCTCATTTTTAAAAAATCGATTTTTTATTTTTTTATTTTTTTTTAGTAAAAAAAATTTTTTACATTTATTTTAATTTTTTTAAATTAATCAATCCAACAAAACAATACACAGCAATACCATAACAATGCAATCCAATTCCAAAACCAAACCCGACCCAGCAACACTCAGAACTGCAATAAACAGAGCAATTGAGAGGAGACACAAACACGACACAGAACAAACCAAAAGTAGTGAAACAAAAATGAATATTATCAACAACGGTATCAATACTAGTTACAATTTCAACATAGCGGTGATTAAAAATCCCTCTGACATTATCATTAGACATTTAGTTTATGAGATGCGATGCAAGTGTAAGCCACTGTGACGCTATTGTTCATTTTTTGTAATTTTTTATTTTTATTAATGTTTGTAATGATAATGTCAATGAGGGATTTTTAATCACTGCTATGTTGAAATTGTTACTAATATTGATACTGTTGTTGATGATATTCATTTTTGTCTCACTACTTTTAGATTGTTCCGTGTCATGTTTGTGTGTCCTCAATTGCTCTGTTTATTGCTACCGTATTTCCTTGAATTGGCGCCGGGAATATGGTATTCGCATGCCTCGAATACCATATTCGCAAAATAATTAGCGCATGCTTGGCACTTCCGCCGGGTCAAATATGAGTCATTAAATGACTCCCGCCTCCTGGTGGTAGAGGGCGCTAGTGATCCTTCTTGCGACTGCTGGTACTGCAGAAGAGTGCTGCAGAAGAAGACAACCGACAGCAAGAGTGCGCAGCCATTGTTTGCTTGGACTTTTACCATGGAGGATTACATATCTAAAAAAAAACAGTTTTCTAAACTGGACTTTCAATCGAAGCAGGAGGTAATACTTAAAAGGAAGATCTCCATCGAGACAGAGAGACTTTTAAAACTGAAGAAAGATAAGGAAGACTTCTATATCGATGCATTTCTTCAAAAGGAGCTGGCATGGACTCATTTAAGGTAAGACAATAATAACGGTTTTTTTAAATTAAATGTGCTTTTCATGATAAGGTAAGCGCTGGAGTGAGAAGAGGTTTTAAAATAATTAGCGCATGCTTGGCCATCCCGCAGGCTTCTGGTAAGCGCCGGAGTGACAGGAGGTTTTAAATTAATTAGCGCCCCTGCGGCTATTCAAGGAAATACGGTATTCTGAATGTTGCTGGGTCGGGTTTGGTTTTGAAATTGTATTGCATTATTATGGTATTTTTGTGTATTGTTTTCATTAAAAAAATTAATAAAATAAAAAAATCGTTTTTGAATCGAGAATCGTGTTGAATTGGAAAAAAAAATCGATTTTGAATCGAATCGTGACCCCAAGAATCGATTTTGAATCGAATCGTGGGACACCCAAAGATTCACAGCCCTAGTATATATTGTAACCCCCACATTCTTTATTTTCATGTACATTGTGGGTGTCACATTCAGTAAGTCCGTCATAACGTTTTTAGCATTCAATCAGACATTATTGGGATGTTTTGAATTAGTTCCTAAAAATCAGATACACCGGCCCCCAGACACATTTCTTTCCCCGAGTCAAAATAATTGCCCAGGCCTGCTTGAAGCGTTCCTTGTCAAATCTACCACCGTGTGTAAATGCTAACATCATACTTGAGTACTGCAGCAGATCTCACAGTAGCTGAGGGCTCCTGAGAGTTGATGGATGGATGCTGAACAAGACATCATCTGATTTATTTAATTGTAACCATCGTCATTGTCTATCCAAAATCTGCCCTGCGGAGTCCTCGCTAGTCCTTCCTGCCACTCACGCGATCACAGCCGAAGTCCAAAGAAGATGTGTAATTATTTGCATGTGTCCCATCAACACTTTCATCATCCTCCCTCCCGCTCAGGGCAACCCTCTAGAAATGAGATTGTGATCGCCGTCGCTGTTCTGCTGACACCAAGTTGTCACGGTGATCGGCGCGGAGGAGAAGACGCTTCCGGGAGACTGATATGGTTGGCAGGTTAAGGCTTCCCCCGCCTCGGGCCACTCACCTGTCATCTCAGGTGAACACTGGTGTCAGATGAGTGGATATGATGGGACTGTGACACACTGGACCCCCTTTGTGGTCCTCAGTCACAGGAACTAAGTATCAACTCAAGACTCTGATGGTCGATACCGATAGAATTACAGTAACAATAGGATCTTGACTCCATTCACTGGGTTATTATATACATTTGTACATGTTAATACGTAATATATGCTCAGCATTGTGTCACGACCCACGTTTGTTGAAGCATGTCTGAAACAAAGCGTGTCATAGAATTATAAACTGGTGTTAGAAATCCCACAATTTAACGTTTTTATTTATTTTTTTAGTACATTTTCTTTCTTTAGGCGTATATTCTTAAAGGCCTACTGAAAGCCACTACTACCGACCACGCAGTCTGATAGTTTATATATCAATGATGAAATCTTAACATTATAACACATGCCAATACGGCCGGGTTAACTTATAAAGTGACATTTTAAATTTGCCGCTAAACTTCCGGTTCGAAACGCCTCTGAGGATGACGTATGCGCGTGACGTAGACCGGGGAACACGGGTATGCCTTCCACATTGAAGCCAATACGAAAAAGCTCTGTTTTCATTTCATAATTCCACAGTATTCTGGACATCTGTGTTCGTGAATCTGTTGCAATCATGTTCATTGCATTATGGAGAAGGAAGCTGAGCAAGCAAAGAAGAAAGTTGTCGGTGCGAAATGGACGTATTTTTCGAACGTAGTCAGCAACAACAGTACACAGCCGGCGCTTCTTTGTTTACATTCCCGAAAGATGCAGTCAAGATGGAAGAACTCGGATAACAGACTCTAACCAGGAGGACTTTTGACTTCGATACACAGACGCCTGTAGAGAACTGGGACAACACAGACTCTTACCAGGATTACTTTGATTTGGATGACAAAGACGCAGATGTGCTACTGTGAGTATGCAGCTTTGGCTTCTAAACATTTGATCGCTTGACCGTATGTGCGCAACTTTTTTTTGCGTATGTACGTAACTTTTTTAAAATATATAAGCTTTATGAACCTTGGGTTAGGTGAACGGTCTTTTGGGCTGAGTGATTGTGTGTGTTGATCAGGTGTTTGAATTGTATTGGCGTGTTCTATGGAGCTAGGAGCTAGCAGAGGAGCTAGGAGCTAGCGTAACAAACACGCAGGTGTTTTTATGCAGGATTAATTTGTGGCATATTAAATATAAGCCTGGTTGTGTTGTGGCTAATAGAGTATATATATGTCTTGTGTTTATTTACTGTTGTAGTCATTCCCAGCTGAATATCAGGTCACCCCCGGCTCTCACAGCATCTTCCCTATCTGAATAGCTTCAACTCCCCACTAGTCCTTCACTTGCACTTTACTCATCCACAAATCTTTCATCCTCGCTCAAATTAATGGGGAAATGGTCGCTTTCTCGGTCCGAATCTCTCTCACTTCATGCGGCCATCATTGTAAACAATAGGGAACTTTGCGTATATGTTCAACTGACTACGTCACGCTACTTCCGGTAGGGGCAAGCCTTTTTTTTATCAGATACCAAAAGTTGCAATCTTTATCGTCGTTGTTCTATACTAAATCCTTTCAGCAAAAATATGGCAATATCGCGAAATGATCAAGTATGACACATAGAATAGATCTGCTATCCCCGTTTAAATAAAAAAAATTCATTTCAGTAGGCCTTTAACATTGCAACACATGCCAATACGGCCGGGTTAACTTATAAAGTGCAATTTTAAATTTCCCGGCAAACTTCCGGCTGAAAACGTTTCGATATGATGACGTTTGCGTGTGACGTCAATGGTTGAAGCGGAAGTATTCGGACCCCATTGGATCCAATACAAAAAGCTCCGTTTTCATCACAAAATTCCACAGTATTCTGGACATCTGTGTTGGTGAATCTTTTGCAATTTGTTTAATGAACAATGAAGACTGCAAAGAAGAAAGCTGTAGGTGGGATCGGTGTATTAGCGGCTGGCTGCAGCAACACAACCAGGAGGACTTTGAGATGTATAGCAGACGCGTTAGCCGGCGACCTCACCTTGACTTCCTCCGTCTCCGGGCCGCCGACCGCATCTGTGATCGGGTGAAGTCCTTCGTCGCTCCGTCGATCGCTGGAACGCAGGTGAGCACGGGTGTTGATGAGCAGATGAGGGCTGGCTGGCGTAGGTGGATAGCTAATGTTTTTAGCATAGCTCTGTCGAGGTCCCGTAGCTAAGTTAGCTTCAATGGCGTCGTTAGCAACAGCATTGTTAAGCTTCGACAGGCTGGAAAGCATTAACCGTGTATTTACATGTCCATGGTTTAATAGTATTGTTGATTTTCTGTCTATCCTTCCAGTCAGGGGTTTATTTCTTTTGTTTCTATCTGCATTTAAGCACGATGCTATCACGTTAGCTCCGTAGCTAAAGAGCTTCGGCGATGTATTGTCGTGGAGATAAAAGTCACTGTGAATGTCCATTTCGCGTTCTCGACTCTCATTTTCAAGAGGATATAGTATCCGAGGTGGTTTAACATACAAATCCGTGATCCACAATAGAAAAAGGAGAGAGTGTGGAATCCAATAAGCCCTTGTACCTAAGTTACGGACAGAGCGAAAAAAGATACGTCCTGCACTGCACTCTAGTCCTTCACTCTCACTTTCCTCATCCACGAATCTTTCATCCTGGCTCAAATTAATGGGGTAATCGTCGCTTTCTCTGTCCGAATCGCTCTCGCTGCATTGTAAACAATGAGGAAATGTGAGGAGCCTTTCAACCTGCGACGTCACGCTACTTCCGGTACAGGCAAGGCTTTTTTTTATCAGCGACCAAAAGTTGCGAACTTTATCGTCGATGTTCTTTACTAAATCCTTTCAGCAAAAATATGGCAATATCGCGAAATGATCAAGTATGACACATAGAATGGATCTGCTATACCCGTTTAAATAAAAAAAAATTCATTTCAGTAGGCCTTTAAACAGCAGCCCATTCAGGCTACGACGCCCTCTAGTGTTTGCTGTAACTCAGCACTGACACATTCAGTGCAGGTGCATTTGTGTGAGTCGCGGGTCTTTGTGCGCTTGCCACTTTGTTGTTGTTAGTGTTTTTTTTTTTTTTAAGTTTCTCAGCCGCAGAAGAGCAGAAGTAGCGCATGTCCGTCAAAGTCGTGCTGATGTGATACGCCAGCACCGAAGTTCGCTCCCGACTCTGAAAGTGAGTCATTTAGCAGAACAAAAAAAGGACTGGGCACATCTCGGTATGATTGACACTCACCTGTCAGTTGTCCGCGTCTTCTGAGCGAGGGTCTTCTTCTGCCTGAGCTGCTCAGCCCCCAAAGCGTCCGTCAGATCCACCTGTCAGTGATGAGGTGGGATCTGTGATGGTAAACCACGTTCACAGTCCGCTGCCCTGTCCCAGCCCCTCAGTGGTTCTCCATGACCACAAGCCACTGCAAATATGTCTCTCAACATGACTGATCTTTCCGCAGATTGACGGGCGCTTGATGCGTCCTTTTCCCGCTTCGGCTGGACTGCAGGTCATCTTTCAGTCCACTCTTGAATCCCTGAGTGGAAATCAGTCGATGACTGCACTTTGTACATGTTGCCATGTCTTAGCCACATCCTGATGACATATACCTATGACCCCTTAGTGATCAGACAGCTGTATAAAATGTAGAGTACAGTAACGCCTTCCTAAAGGTCGGACAAAATCCGAAGCTCATAGTCAATTAGTCCGATCTCGCCAGCCAATCAATCAATCAATCAATGTTTATTGATATAGCCCTAAATCACAAGTGTCTCAAAGGGATGCACAAGCCACAACGACATCCGCGGTACAGAGCCCACATAAGGGCAAGGAAAAACTCACCCCAGTGGGACGTCGGTGTGAATGACAATGAGAAACCTTGGAGAGGACGGCATATGTGGGTAAACACCCAACTGGTCTAAAAAGGGAGTCTATTTAAAGGCTAGAGTATACAAATGAGTTTTAAGATGGGACTTAAATGCTTCAACCTCAAGGTAGCATCTCTGACTGTTACTGTTCCATAGTACAGTATTTCATCTTCTATTCAGTCTTTTGTCGTCTCCAGTATTTAGTCTTCTGTTTAGTTTTCTACAGTATTTAGTCTTCTATTAAGTATTTTGTTTTGTCGTCCCCAGTATTTAGTCTTCTGTTTGATGTTTTGTTTAGTTTTCTCCAGTATTTAGTCTTCTGTTTAGTAATTTGTTTAGTTGTCTCCAGTATTTAGTCTTCTGTTTAGTGTTTTGTTTAGTTGTCTCCAGTATTTAGTCTTCTGTTTAGTGTTTTGTTTAGTTTTCTCCAGTATTTAGCCTTCTGTTTAGTGTTTTGTTTAGTTGTCTCCAGTATTTAGTCTTCTGTTTAGTAATTTGTTTAGTTGTCTCCAGTATTTAGTCTTCTGTTTAGTAATTTGTTTAGTTGTCTCCAGTATTTAGTCTTCTGTTTAGTAATTTGTTTAGTTTTCTCCAGTATTTAGTCTTCTGTTTAGTGTTTTGTTTAGTTGTCTCCAGTATTTAGTCTTCTGTTTAGTAATTTGTTTAGTTGTCTCCAGTATTTAGTCTTCTGTTTAGTAATTTGTTTAGTTGTCTCCAGTATTTAGTCTTCTGTTTAGTAATTTGTTTAGTTGTCTCCAGTATTTAGTCTTCTGTTCAGTGTTTTGTTTAGTTGTCTCCAGTATTTAGTCTTCTGTTTAGTAATTTGTTTAGTTGTCTCTAGTATTTAGTCTTCTGTTTAGTGTTTTGTTTAGTTGTCTCCAGTATTTAGTCTTCTGTTCAGTGTTTTGTTTAGTTTTCTCCAGTATTTAGTCTTCTGTTTAGTGTTTTGTTTAGTTGTCTCCAGTATTTAGTCTTCTGTTTGGTGTTTTGTTTAGTTTTCTCCAGTATTTAGTCTTCTGTTTAGTGTTTTGTTTAGTTGTCTCCAGTATTTAGTCTTCTGTTTAGTAATTTGTTTAGTTTTCTCCAGTATTTAGTCTTCTGTTTAGTAATTTGTTTAGTTGTCTCCAGTATTTAGTCTTCTGTTTAGTGTTTTGTTTAGTTGTCTCCGGTATTTAGTCTTCTGTTTAGTAATTTGTTTAGTTGTCTCCAGTATTTAGTCTTCTGTTTAGTGTTTTGTTTAGTTGTCTCCAGTATTTAGTCTTCTGTTTAGTAATTTGTTTAGTTGTCTCCAGTATTTAGTCTTCTGTTTAGTAATTTGTTTAGTTGTCTCCAGTATTTAGTCTTCTGTTTAGTAATTTGTTTAGTTGTCTCCAGTATTTAGTCTTCTGTTTAGTAATTTGTTTAGTTGTCTCCAGTATTTAGTCTTTTGTTTAGTAATTTGTTTAGTTGTCTCCAGTATTTAGTCTTCTGTTTAGTAATTTGTTTAGTTGTCTCCAGTATTTAGTCTTTAGTTTAGGAATTTGTTTAATTGTCTCCAGTATTTAGTCTTCTGTTTAGTGTTTTTGTTTAGATGTCTCCAGTATTTAGTCTTCTGTTTAGTGTTTTGTTTAGTTGTCTCCAGTATTTAGTCTTCTGTTTAGTAATTTGTTTAGTTGAATCCAGTATTTAGTCTTCTGTTTAGTGTTTTGTTTAGTTTTCTCCATTATGTAGTCTTCTGTTTAGTGTTTTGTTTAGTTTTCTCCAGTATTTAGTCTTCTGTTTAGTAATTTGTTTAGTTGTCTCCAGTATTTAGTCTTCTGTTTAGTGTTTTGTTTAGTTGTCTCCAGTATTTAGTCTTCTGTTTAGTAATTTGTTTAGTTGAATCCAGTATTTAGTCTTCTGTTTAGTGTTTTGTTTAGTTTTCTCCAGTATTTAGTCTTCTGTTTAGTAATTTGTTTAGTTTTCTCCAGTATTTAGTCTTCTGTTTAGTAATTTGTTTAGTTTTCTCCAGTATTTAGTCTTCTGTTTAGTAATTTGTTTAGTTTTCTCCAGTATTTAGTCGTCTGTTTAGTGTTTTGTTTAGTTTTCTCCATATTTAGTCTTCTGTTTAGTAATTTGTTTAGTTTTCTCCAGTATTTAGTCTTCTGTTTAGTAATTTGTTTAGTTTTCTCCAGTATTTAGTCTTCTGTTTAGTAATTTGTTTAGTTTTCTCCAGTATTTAGTCTTCTGTTTAGTAATTTGTTTAGTTGTCTCCAGTATTTAGTCTTCTGTTTAGTGTTTTGTTTAGTTGTCTCCAGTATTTAGTCTTCTGTTTAGTAATTTGTTTAGTTGTCTCCAGTATTTAGTCTTCTGTTTAGTAATTTGTTTAGTTGTCTCCAGTATTTAGTCTTCTGTTTAGTAATTTGTTTAGTTGTCTCCAGTATTTAGTCTTCTGTTTAGTAATTTGTTTAGTTGTCTCCAGTATTTAGTCTTCTGTTTAGTGTTTTGTTTAGTTGTCTCCGGTATTTAGTCTTCTGTTTAGTAATTTGTTTAGTTGTCTCCAGTATTTAGTCTTCTGTTTAGTGTTTTGTTTAGTTGTCTCCAGTATTTAGTCTTCTGTTTAGTAATTTGTTTAGTTGTCTCCAGTATTTAGTCTTCTGTTTAGTAATTTGTTTAGTTGTCTCCAGTATTTAGTCTTCTGTTTAGTAATTTGTTTAGTTGTCTCCAGTATTTAGTCTTTTGTTTAGTAATTTGTTTAGTTGTCTCCAGTATTTAGTCTTCTGTTTAGTAATTTGTTTAGTTGTCTCCAGTATTTAGTCTTCTGTTTAGTGTTTTGTTTAGTTGTCTCCGGTATTTAGTCTTCTGTTTAGTAATTTGTTTAGTTGTCTCCAGTATTTAGTCTTCTGTTTAGTGTTTTGTTTAGTTGTCTCCAGTATTTAGTCTTCTGTTTAGTAATTTGTTTAGTTGTCTCCAGTATTTAGTCTTCTGTTTAGTAATTTGTTTAGTTGTCTCCAGTATTTAGTCTTCTGTTTAGTAATTTGTTTAGTTGTCTCCAGTATTTAGTCTTTTGTTTAGTAATTTGTTTAGTTGTCTCCAGTATTTAGTCTTCTGTTTAGTAATTTGTTTAGTTGTCTCCAGTATTTAGTCTTCTGTTTAGTAATTTGTTTAGTTGTCTCCAGTATTCAGTCTTCTGTTTAGCCGGGAGCATCTTTGATTCTCCAAATGAGAGTTGAAGTAGTGCTTGTGCCGAGTTATACAGCTTTTACAAAGAAGCTTCTAGTTTATTTTGGCCGAGCTGTCAGACATTTCCCACTCTAGTAATGAAGTTGGCTAAATGTTTCTGGTCTGGACATGCAAGCACCTCTAAAGTACATAATGACATTCAGGACTATGATAATGAATTGAGTATAGTGGACTTG